>NC_086317.1:350783287-351085430 GCF_036172605.1 Pelobates fuscus | reverse complement strand
AACCTCTTTATGTTGCTATAAAAGGTACAGAACACGATCCCTTCCTGTGGACCCCCGAAGAGCAAAAGGCATTTGAAGATGTGAAGAAGGCATTGATGAGCGCCCCAGCATTAGGTCTACCTGATCATACATGCCCATTCTACTTATATGTACATGAGCAAAGAAGAATGGCTGTGGGAGTATTGACACAGTACTTGGGATCATGGCAACGACCTGTTGCATATATGTCCAAACAACTGGATGCAGTGGCCAGTGGTCTTCCGCCCTGCTGGTAGCCGAAGCTGATAAGCTCACTCTGGGTCAGGAACTCTACGTGCGAGTCCCGCACGCAGTACAGACATTGCTAGACTATAAAGGCAATCATTGGTTTAGCAATAGCCGCATGACTAAGTATCAAGCTATGTTATGTGAAAACCCGAGAGTGCATCTAGAGACTGTTAACACCTTGAATCCAGCTATTTTGCCACAACCTACTGAGAGTCAACATGATTGCCTGGAGGTGATGGATGAAGTGTTTTCAAGTAGACCGGACCTTCGTGATTTTCCCATCCAGAACCCTGATGTCCAGTTCTATACGGACAGCAGTAGTTATGTGAAAGAAGGGATTCGCTATGCAGGCTATGCAGTGACAACCATAGACAAGGTGATAGAAGCTCGGCCATTGTCAAAAGGAACATCGGCACAGAAGGCAGAACTAATCGCACTCACACGAGCGTTACAATTGGCTGAAGGTTTGAGGGTGAACATCTACACGGACTCCAAGTATGCGATTTTAACCACTCATGCCCATGGAACCTTGTATAAAGAAAGAGGACTACTGAACTCAGAGGGTAAAGAAATCAAGTACACAGCTGAGATATTACAACTACTGGAAGCCGTGTGGGAACGGAAAGAAGTTGGTATCATACATTGTCAAGCGCATCTGAAAGGTGATGGTGATGTAACAAAAGGAAATCAGATGGCAGATAATGCAGCCAAGCGTGCCGCTGAATCTGGAAAACAGGAGTATGTGGAACGTATAGCTGCTCTTATACCGACCCCACTGTCTCAATGGACTCCAGTTTATACAGCTCAAGAAGAAGAGTGGTTAAGGACTGAAGCTGGGAAGTATCTGGAGAATAATTGGTATCAGTTACAAGATGGAAGAATAGTCATTCCAGCATCGCTAGCTGTAGAAATTGTCCAGAATTATCATAACGGGACACATTCTGGAAGAGATAGTATGGAAGAATCTTTTAGGAAACATTTCTTCATACCAAGATTGTCCAACTTGACTCAAGCCATTGTACGAAGATGTGTGATATGTGCCAAGAATCTTTTAGTTTATAATATGTGCCAAGAATAACGCAAGGCAAGGACCAGTGAAACCACCGGGAGTCGAGTATATGGGGGGACTCCCTATGTCCGATCTTCAAATAGACTATACGGTAATGCCTAAATCCAGCGGACATCGCTACCTACTAGTAGTTGTGTGTACCTACTCAGGATGGGTAGAAGCATGTCCTACTCGTACAGAGAAAGCAGGAGAAGTTGTGCGATTCCTGTTGCGAGAAATAATACCCCGATATGGACTACCATGTTCAATAGGATCGGATAATGGTCCAGCCTTCGTTCACCAGTGCCTACAACAACTGACTCATATACTTGGTATTAAGTGGAAGCTTCATATGGCATATAGACCTCAGAGTTCTGGGAAAGTGGAAAGGAAGAACAGAACTATTAAGAACCAATTGGCAAAGATGTGTCAAGAAACTCAACTTAAATGGAATGTTCTTTTGCCAATAGCTCTGTTACGCATTCGTAGTACACCTACCAGAAGGATGGGTCTCTCACCTTTTGAAATTATGTATGGGCGTCCACCTCCTGTACTTGGTAACTTAAGGGGGGATTTGAGTCAGTTGGGAGAAGGAATTACCCGGCAGCAGACTGTAGAGTTGGGTAAAACTATGGAGGAGGTACAGAAATGGGTACAAGATAGATTACCTGTGAATATTTATCCACCTGTCCATTGTTATCATCCAGGAGATCAAGTTTGGATAAAGGAGTGGAACAGTGTACCGTTGGGGCCAAAGTGGAGGGGTCCTTATGTTGTTCTTTTGTCTACCCCTACAGCTATAAAGGTGGCTGAAGTGACTCCGTGAATTCATCACTCCAGGGTTAAACCAGCAGCAGTAGATTCTTGGTAAGCTACACCAGATCCAGAGAATCCCTGCAAGATCCGGTTAAAGCGTGTAACTCAGTCGGAGTGACGAGGAGAAATTGGGACTTCAAGAGTAAACAAAGAGATCAGCAAGTAGGTGTTTTGACGGCCATAATAAAGCCTGACCACCTACCCAGGTAACATAGCCAGAGTGTCTTGAAGGGACCTCTGTGAAGGGAAGAGAGGACTTGAAGGACTCCATTCCTTGCAGCCCTTACACCTGGAAGCTGAGGTGCCATCGCACGGACGAAGAATTAGGATAAAGATGTCAGGAGAAATGCATTTGATAATGTGTATATTTGTATTTTTCATTATTCAGGAAGGTAGAGGTACCGACACACCTGGCTGTGAGGTTTGCATTCAGACTACAAAAACAGGTAATCATATTTCCCAGACCCTTATTTGGCATTCACAATATGAGTGTAAAGGATATGTATCTAAGTGTAGATACTTAGGTTTAGATTATAGTGTATGCCATTTAGGAGTAGGAGAACCTAAGTGTTTTAGTCCAGAGTATCAACCCTGTACAATTTGGTTGACCCTTCAGAATGGAAACTCACAGGGGACCCTAATAAATAAGACAATACTAGAAACCATACATTCTTCGGGTGTTCTGCTAATTGATGCATGTAAGGCGATATCAAGTGGTAGAAAACCGTGGAATGTATGCGGGGATCTTAAATGGGAAAGAACGTATGGGTCTAATGATAAGTATATTTGCCCCAGTAGTAAGAACAAGTATATAGATCCAAAATGCCCAAATAAGAATTATAATTATTGTCCATATTGGTCTTGTGTAGGGCGGGCAACTTGGGGACAGACAGTAGATAAGGATATGATTGTTACTAAGTTGCCTACCAAACCATATTGTAAGTCTATGGAGTGTAACCCAGTCCATATACTTATTAATAATCCTGAACAGTTTATAGATAGGTTCGGAAACTTATTTGGGTTCCAGATATATGGGACAGGTTTGGATCCTGGGACAATATTATTTATAGGGATAGAGACCGATACTGTGGCAGCCCAGACTCATCAGGTTTTCCATTTTTTCTACGAGGAGATGAGTGTAGAGAATAAGATCCCCCATAATGCTAAGAACTTGTTTATTGATCTAGCCGAGAGTATTGCTGGTAGTCTTTATGTAACCAACTGCTATGTGTGTGGAGGTACTAATATGGGAGACCAATGGCCCTGGGAAGCAAAGGAGGTAATGTATTCCGGTTCTGAGACAATTGAACAGATAACATCTTCTCAAGCTGATTATCAAATGAGTGTTAGAGGTAAATCTGAGTGGCGATTAAAGACCTCCATTATAGGTTATGTTTGCATAGCAAGGAAAGGAATAATGTTTAATACATCTGTAGGAGAATTGACTTGTCTAGGGCAAAAAGCTTATGATGATAATACAAAGAATACAACTTGGTGGTCAGCTTCAAATGTCTCAGAACCACCTAACCCGTTTGCAAGTTATACCAATTTAAAGGACGTGTGGTTTGTCCTATCTACTACATCTAGTTGGAAAGCCCCAGCAAATTTGTACTGGATCTGTGGTAAGAAAGCCTAACCCGTTTGCAAGTTATACCAAATACCGAATAGGCTTTCTTACCACAGATCTAGTACAAATTTGCTGGGGCTTTCCAACTAGATGTAGTAGATAGGTCAAACCACATGTCCTTTAAATTGGTATAACTTGCAAACGGGTTAGGCTTTCTTACCACAGATCCAGTACAAATTTACCACAGGACTGGGAAGGGGCATGTGTGTTAAGTATGCTCAAACCATCCTTCTTCTTGTTGCCTATTGAAACAGGAGAGACTTTGGGAGTTAAGGTATATGATGTGAATCATAGAAAGAAAAGGGGACCCCTAGAGATAGGTACCTGGGAAGATAATGAGTGGCCTCCCCAGCGTATTATAGATTATTATGGGCCAGCTACGTGGGCAGAGGATGGTACTTTTGGATATAGAACCCCAATATATATGCTCAACCATATTATAAGGTTACAGGCAGTGGTTGAGATAATTACCAATGAAACATCGCATGCGCTCAATCCCCTAGCGAAACATAATACTAGGATGAGGACAGCCGTTTACCAAAATAGATTAGCCTTGGATTACCTATTGGCAGTAGAGGGAGGTGTGTGTGGGAAGTTTAACCTAAGCAATTGTTGTCTTCAAATAGATGATGAAGGGCAAGCAATAGCTGAGCTTACTAGCCATATGGTTAAACTAGCGCATGTGCCTACCCAGGTATGGAAAGGGTATAATCCAAGTAGTTGGTTTGGTAATTGGTATGAGTAGTTTGGAGGACTTAAGGCATTGGTAGGTGGAGTCATGCTAATTTTGATGCTGTGCCTTCTCCTACCATGTCTGATTCCTTTGGTAGTTAGGTCTGTGCAGAGCATTATAGAGAATATAGCAGAGAGAAAGGCTGCTGCACAGATAATGGCTATATATAGGTATGAGGCTCTAAATCAGGGAGAATTAGTACAGGAAGAGGAATGTTGAGGGATTCGTATCTTTAGGGAGTCGCAAAGTCTGGTCTGGTTCATGGCAACTTGAGGTGTAAGCAAACTATGGTTAAGTGATGCATCTGGAATTGTGAAATATCAGAAGCATCAAAGGGGGGAATGTGGTGGAATCTCAGTAAAAATAAATTTACTAGGACAAGATTGCCACGTGATATGTGCACTTGCATATGTTGATGTATCAGTTAGTCAGTCACACGTAGCTAAGATACAATCAGTAGTGTAAGGAGCATATGTAGGAATACAGGATATACGAGTATTTCCCCTCCTCCATTGTGCTGGGCAAGCCATGTGGTCAAACAGGAATTTAGTCTCTATTCGGTTGATTAGATAAGAGTATGTGTAGGTTGAACTGATTATGGGAGGAGCTACATGCCTATATAAGGGACCTACACTGTATGATCAGGACTCAGATTTTGCTGTTTTTTGGTGACATTAGTCCCTCTGAGTCCCGGTCGGTGAATCGAATAAAGAATCTCTTCCTTCCTGAAGAAACCTGTGTCCATCTCTCTGTGCTTGGCTTCCGTCAGTTTCTCCGGTATCAGCACTTAGGTATAGGCTACCATTATTAAAACTTAAAGGAATACTTTTCAGCTAAGCACCATAACAGCTTTAGACTAATGTAGCCATTTTGTTGTGTAGATCAGGCCCCTGCAGTCTCACATCTCAACTCTCTGCCCTTTAGAAGTTAAATCACTTCTAATACTTTTTATTTCAGCCCTTGGCACACCTCCCCTGACTGTGACTCACAGAGCCTGAAATGTATGAAATAATGTTTTTATTAGAGCTCTGCACAGTTTGCTTATTTTAGAAGCTTGTTTTATCACCTACACTGGTAATTGAACTTTAATCACACACAGGATGGTACTGCAGGCTATAGCAGAATATAAAAAAAATCAAGAGATAAGAAATTCTAAATTAAACAGACTGTGCACTACAGGAAGTTTAAACGTTAGATATCTCTTTACAGGAATTATGTATGGAGACTGTGTGGGGAGGTTTGGCTGGGCTGCCTGAACAAGGTGATTAACTCCTAAATGGCTGAGAATTGAGCAGTGACACTGCAGGGACATTATCTAGAAAAACTCCATTAAGGTAAACTTGTTTTGGTACTTGTAGTGTCCCGTTTTAGTAAAATATTACATATTAGTAAAATGTTAGTGCAATTATTTTGTTGTCTGGATTTACACTGCATTATGACACTAAAATCTTAAATTATGCACAGTTTAAGATGTTAATGCAAAGCAACAATATTTTTGGTTCACCATTCTTTATAACTTAAGGTGCTATGAAAATAACAAGGCTGTAGAAAAAGTTACTTCCTGAGTCTTAAGTGTATATATGTCAGTGACAAAATAATGCTTATTAAAATACTTCAAGAGTTATGAATATTTATGTTTCAGGAATTCTCTGCCAGTGCATATGCATCATCTATTCAGATGAGAACATTTAAATAATGCTTTTTTTTTTAAAAATCAACTAGCGACACGTAACAACAGCAAAAAAATGTGTAAATTGATTTGGTCCAACATTTTAATTTGGAAGACTATAAATGAGTGAACTGGGTTTTGATGACATCAGAGTTGAACCAACAATGTGGTTTAGATTGGTACTTTATGCAAGAGTATGATCCATGTGCTGAGCGTCCCTTTTTCTAATTTTACTACTTTTTCCTTGTGCTTGTTTTTCTGTTTGGATCTTGCTTGAATAAAAGTTACCTTACTTCATATGCAATGTAAAATAAAATTACAAAACAAGTGCATGAACTCTAACCCTACTCTTAGCCCAACCAAGTTTGTCTGTGTGCGGTAATTTAATGTTTTTTCAGGCTCAGGACCGGAGCTGAATTAGATGGTGTATTGGCAGCTCCCCCTTTTTTTTTTAACAATGTATTAAATATACCTCCAAAGAAAACATGCATTTAATTAATTTATTTTTTATTAGGTGTATTCCTAAAATGCAGCTTGCAAAAGCTGCAGTTCTGCAGCCCTGGCAAGCCATCCCTTTTTCCCCAGCACAGATTTCCTGTGGCTGTCCAATCACAGACTTCCCAACGCAGCGCAATGAGAAGTCTTTGCAAGGCAGATGTTCAGGGCAATTGCTGCCTCCTGAGTTTAGCTCCAATGAGTTAAACTAACAGGAACTAATGGGACTATTTGTTTGCTAGCTGGAGGGGGAGGGGGAGGGGCAGGGCCGGATTAACATAGAGGCTGATGGAGCTGCAGCTCCACACCCATGCCCATGGAATAGGTCCATTGATTTTTTTTTACACACTACTCTTAGGGTTGCCACCTGGTTGGTATTTATTTGAGGCTGCCTGGCCGGTGCCGATATTGCAGTAATACCGGCAATACAAATGCCGGTATTTTTCTCAGTTTAAGATTATTCTGCAATGCCAGCACTGCCCAGTAGGGGTCGCTTTGTGTGTGGAGAGAGGCAGGGATAGGAAGTTACAGCATATTACTGCATCTATCTATTAACAGCTACACAGCACAGAGATTCCAGACAGCAGCTCCCAGCCTGCAGAGACAGCCTACATCTCAGGGAAGTGAGGGATGGGGTAAAGGCTTCAGGGAGGCATGGGTACAGTGAGACACTAGGGGACACTGTGACACATGGGGACACAGGGAGACCTCTGGTGACACTGAGACACTTGGAGACACAGACGCACAGACACACATGGGGACACTGAGGCACTAGGGGACACTGAGACCTGGGAACACTGAGAGACATGAGGACACAAACATACATTGGGACACTTGGGGAAACTGAGACATGGGGAAACACACACACATGGGGACACTGAGACACTTGGGGACACTGGGAGACATGGAGACACTGAGACACTAGGGACACAATGTCCCCAAGTGTCTCAGTGTCCCCATATCTCCCAGCCAGTGTCCCTGGTGTCTCAGTGTCCCCATGTTTTCCAGTGTCTCAGTGTCCCTAGTGTCTTAGTGTTCCCAGGTCTCAGTGTACCCTAGTGTCTCAGTGTCCCCATGTCTCCCAGTGCCCCTAGTGTCTCAGTATCCCCATGTGTGTCTGTGTGTCTGTGTCTCCAAGTGTCCCCATGTCTCCCAGTATCCCCAAGTGTCTCAGTGTGTTTGAGTAAGTGTGCTGGATTTTGTGTATATATATATATATATATTATTTATCATCATCAAAAGTAAAGTTTCTTACAGCAACAATGAAGAACCAATATATAGAATATAATACTGGTGAGTGTAAAGCTCAAGGGAAATATCTATGTTTAGGGGATATTAGTGATGGCTTGACAACTCCATAGAAGCACCAATGCATATGGTATAATGCTGATGGCTTTACAGCTTGAGGACAGCCAGATAACCAATATACATGCATGTATTGCTGCCAAACACATTATGTGAGTTGTATGCCATGGCTAATTTAAAACATCTGCCTGTGGCTTCCGTCTACTAGAACAGGTGCTGGAGTAAACCATGAAGCACATAGAGGGCTATTCACCAAATGATGAACTATAGTGAAATGATAACCAACTTGGAAATCCAAACAAATATAGCAGAACTGGAGAGGTTATTAACCATGCCCTGCTTACTAAATACATCCCAAGACCATTCTTCAAGACTGCCTGCATCTTACAAAAAAAAAATTTAAAAAAAATAACAGAGTTTAAAAATGATTAAATGAAACTGCAGAAGTTATCAGATATATTGAGCTGAATTTGAAAAGCTAACATCAGAATAGCTAATTGTAAAAATCCTACCAGTCACCTACATTCCCAACTCAGCAATTCTAGCTTAAATTTTGCAAATGTGGTTTTAAATTCATCACAATTCACTGCTTCTAAATAACCCCCCAAGAGATCTATTCTCGGTCTAAATTTATGCTTTTCATCTATTTACAAAGAATGGAAAATGAGTAAGACATTTTTGTACAATAATTTCCTCCCATAGGAGGGATATAATGTGAACCCTTTATTTCCTCCCTAAACAAGATGTCTCAATAAACAGGATGTATTTGTTACTCCCTGATGAACATACAGGTGGCGAATTGATTATGGCAACAAAAGTTTTAGTTAAGCATTTTTTCCGTGATACCAAAGCTTAACTGTTTCATTTTCAGATACTTTATTGTTCCATAGTCGGGTAGTTTGTAAGGTCTGAACATGGCCAGATTGTGAATGTAGCTCAGTGCATCATATTATCATTTATTATGTTTTAATGATCTACTAGAGGGTACAACTATACTTCACTATTAGGAATATAGATTTTTAAAAAAAAAAATCTGATATTGTATTTTACTTTTCAGATCTTTAATATTACTTTTTTATAGATCTTGGAAAAAAAAGCATTAAATATTGTGTTAAAAATTATTCTGGAGGCAAAGCGGTTAAAAAATACTCAGACACCCAGTGGAACTATATACAGGGCAGTAAGTCATGAACTTTTCTTGGCAGGCTTTACCCTGTCATTGCCAGTAGGGTGCATAAAGTCGTGCCAAGAAATGATAGAGTCTTCATTCTTCTGGCTCACAGCTGGTTAAAGCTTAAACTATGCCATTCTGAATGTGACATTAGTAAAGTACTTGGAATGTCAGTCTGCCATATGTGTCTGAATTCCTCTAGGTTATCCTAGCACACTTGCTTAATTGTATAGCTTGAAGCTGACAATAAAATAAGTGTCATATAAGGAGAAAACAACAGCTTCGACCCTTCACCGCACCTGTTTACAGAATCCAGTTATCACTCAGGCTGCCCATGGGTGTCTGAGTCTGCAATTGCAGCTGTTCAGTTACCATAGCAACAACTGTATATATATTAAGTTTTGAGCCTTCGTGAACTCCATATCTGAGGTTTCGGAAAGGGTGGGCTTGTAATGCCATGTCTAGGCAAGGGATAATTATTAGACAGGGCCACAAACCGCAGCCTCTGTGACAGATAAACAGTCTTGCCTAGTGGGATGTGCAATTAACACAAAGTAAGTGCTCTTGAATAGGCGAAACTACGTTAATCTGCCGGCAAATGATATGATCTGTAAATAATGGCGGATGGATTTCAAATTGCTAGTAAACAGCTTGGAATCTGTCTGTATGAGATGTTAGCTACATTGTACATTACTGTATCTGTACGTTTGATTTAAAACAACATTCTAAGATTAACTTTGTGATCATGGATGGTTTGTTTTTATTAATCAAAAGACACAGTTGGCATTCCTGAATTCATTGCATGTTGGTACTTTTTAATGGGACTGAGATTGTACTTACATTTTAATAATACGTCCTAGAGATTTACAAATAAAGCATAAGGGAAATACACAAGAAAAAGCATAATACAGAAATGGATTAGCTGGCTTCCCAGTATTTTAGACTATTTTCTGTTAGTCAGGAACCAAGCTGATATTCAGCCTAGAAAACGTAATGTGTTCCCTAGTGCTGCCTGCACATTAACCTGTGGAGCCTCTTTAACTTATTGAGAAAAATTGTGATTAAAATGCACCTAAAGCAGTACAATTCTTGATGCTACGTAGCAAGCCACATTTTGTTGCATCTTGAAAGTATTGTAATGTTTATAGTATCAGCATCATAATAAAATTTTGCATCCAATATGTCTGAAAAACAGACACAGACTATATGACTGAAACAAAGTCAGCATAAGAATAGGATAATATATATTATAAATATTGATGTGAAAATGTTGAGCAGGTTATTTAGATAGGACGATATCAGCAGCTTCCGCTTTCTTTAGACTTGACAGATGGTGTCAGAGAGTGAGAATGGGTACCTTTGTGAAGGGCCCATTAGTTATTCATCTGACTGGACTCTGTAATACTGTATGGCAATAATGACATATATATATATATATATATTATTACAGTAACCCAGAAATGTAGTATTACTAGTGTATATATTGCAGATATTTCTTCATTATGGATTTTACAATTCAAACACATAATTATGTATTAAAAGACCAATATAGGCACCCAGACCACTTCAGCTCAATTAAGTGGTCTGGGTACCAGGTCCAGCTAGGTTTAACCCTGCAGCTGTAAACATAGCAGTTTCAGAGAAGTGTCTAATTGACAGCCGCTAGAGGCGCTTCCACGCTTCTCCCTTAAGGACACATGACATGTGTGACATGTCATGATTCCCTTTTATTCCAGAAGTTTGGTCCTTAAGGGGTTAATCTGACTGAAATGTTAAAGAAAACAAACACTAATGCTTACTTTAGATTTTACTTTAGATTTTAAGGTGAGATGCAGTTATAAGAGGATTCTACGTTGCTAAGAACACAAGGCTATATATGTACAGTTGTGGGAATACAAAGTACACCCTCTTTGAATTCTATGGTTTTACATAGGTTTTAAATTAGGTCAATACAACCTCAGATAAACAACAAATGACATATTACAAGCCAAAATGGAGAAATCATGTGTGAAAAACGAAGTACACCCTTACCGCTTCTATTATGATCCAATAGACTGTAAGCTCGTTTGAGCAGGTTCCTCTTCAATCTATCGTTCCTGTAAGTTTTTTGTAATTGTCCTATTTATAGTTAAATCCCCCCTCTCATAATATTGTAAAGCGCTACTGAATCTGTTGGCGCTATATAAATGGCGATAAAAATAATAATAATAATATAAGAGGCTAAATAGCAGATAGGTGCTGCTAATCAAACGCCCTTGATTAATTGAACATCAGCAAGTGTCACCACCTCTATAAAATTCAAAGTTTTAAAATTTTACTGGTCTGGAGCATTCAGGTGTGTTAGCACAATGCCAAGTAGGAAAGACATCAGCAATGATCTTAGAGGACAAATTTCTGCTGCCCATCAAACTGGGAAGGGCTATAAGGCAATTTTTAAACAATTTAAAGGATCACTATAGGGTCAGGAACACAAACATATATTCCTGACCTTATAGTGTTTAAACCACCATTTAGGTGGAATGCCCCCCTTTTTCCCCCTAAAACTTTAAAACTCACCTTATTTCCAGCGCCAGGCGGGTCTGCCGGGGCTGGCTGCACCCCCTTGGTGAAATAATCAAATGGCCGATTTTTAGCCAATCCAATGCTTTCCCTTAGGAAAGCATTGGATTGGCTAAAATCGGCACAGGGGCGTGGCCAAATGCCATTTTGGCCAATCAGGACCTCCTCATAGAGATCCATTAATTCAATGGATCTCTATGAGGAAAATTTTGCGTCTCCATGCAGAGTGTGGGGATGCTGAACTGCTGGGCTGCTTACTGTGCAGCACTGAGCCAGGAAGCCCCTCCAGTGGCTATCTAAGGAGGTGTCCCTAGGGGCAATGTAAACACTGCATTTTATTTGAAAAAGCAGTGTTTACATAAAAATGCCTGAAGGGAGCTTTAGTTGTTCTGGTGACAACAGTGTCCCTTTAAAGTCCATCATTCTACAGTGAGAAAGATTATTCAAAAGTGGAAACATTCAAGACAGTTGCCAATCCTTCCAGGAGTGGGTGTCCCAACAAATTCATCGCAAGGTCACACCCCAATGCTCAGAGAATTGCGAAAAACCCGAAGAGTTACATTTCAGATTCTGCAGGCCTTAGTAAACATATTAAATATTAAAGTTCATGACAGTACAATTAGAAAAAGACTGAACAAGTATAGTGTGTTTGGAAAGGTTGCCAGGAGAAAGCCTCTTCTCTCTAAAAAGAACATGGCAGCACGGCTTAGGTTTGTAAAGTTTCTTCTGAACAAACCACAAGACTTCTGAAACAATGTCCATTGGACAGACGAGACCAAAGTGCAGGTGATTGGCCATTATGCACAATGTTACGTTTGGTGAAAACCAAACACAGCATATCAGCACAAACACCTCATACCACGTGTAAAGCTCAGTGATGGAGGGTTGATGATCTGGGCTTGTATTGCAGCCATAGGACCTGGAAATCTTGCAGTCATTGCGTTGACCATGAACTAATTTCTATATCAATAGTTTCTATAGTCAAATGTGAGGCCATCTGTCCGACAACTAAAGCTTGGGCAAAATTGGGTCATGCAACAGGACAATGATCCCAAGCACACCAGCAAATATACAACAGAATGGATGAAAATGGTCCAGTTAAAAAATACTGGAAGAGGTGAGTTGGACTCATAATATATCCACAAGTTTTATTCTGCTTTCTGAGTTTAACTCATTTTATGAGATACAATGTTTTCTGGCAACATGTTGAGCTCTATCCTATAGTTCAAACCTTCCTTATGGGAATGTATTTTAGAATGGTGGTAGGGCACAGTCAACAACTTTGTTTTGTGCTAAGAGTCATGCAAATAAGGTATGAGGGTTTAAGGACCAAACAAGTACTCATAAGAGGTCTACAGACCTTAGGCTATCAATCATTTTGAGATGTAAGTATATGCACTTTATTGCTCCCTCTTTTACCTGAAGGCAGTCGCTTGGCTGCGGCATTAGTTAGATTGATAATTGTTGTAAATGTACAGAACAAATAATGCCCTGATAAATACCTAGCTGATTTTCCATTCCATCTTAGGCTGACTTTTTATTCAGATTTTTTTTTTTTAGGATTGAATAATATATGGGAACAGCTTTTGCTTTTTTTTGCAACCTCCAAAAAGATCTGGAGATAAGATGTTAATGAGTTACAGTAATTCACAAATTTAGTTTTACAGGTTTAAACATTGCAAATATATTTTTTTAATTTTGAATGCTACAATTCAAACATGTCATTATGTATTAATCTGACTGACAGGTTAAAGAAAACAGACAATAATTCTTAATTAACATTTTAAGAGGTGAGATGCAGTTATAAGTGGTGAGAAAACATCCCATGATTCCATATTCCTAAGAACACAAAGCTATGCTCACTGTATACTAATTTTTTAAAACGTGTTTAAATACAGAGCTTTATTCTTGCTGGTAAGCCACCTGTATATTTCTTCCAATAAACTGTTTTATGTGTCTAATTATGTGCAAATGTTTTAAAATGGGGAAAAATCCACTTAACTAATAAAGTCTTTTTTTTTTTTTTCAAAGATTATGTTCTCGGTCTAGGTGGGCTTTATTGCACAGTAACCCCTACCATTGGTAACGTGTCTTAGATTTCATAAGCCTGTATACTAACAGTTGTTATTTTCTTTTATTTTTTTTTGTAAGATTTGCATTTACCAAGGCATGTTTTCAGCCACAGTATATTTCTCAATGAAAGGGGCTTTTAAACCTTGCAAAATGTGGACATAAAAAGGAAACAGAAATTTTCCAAGAGAGGTGGAATTTTCTCACACAGTGTGCTTATTGATTGAATCAGGAAAAGAGTACTTCTACACTAGACTTAAGGAGACTTGTTTACAAAACACAGGATTGTCCCATTAACGTGCCTGTGAGGCAATAATTCTGAAGAGGCTTCCTGTCATGTGACCATGCATATGTAAATGCTCATTTAACTCAATATGCATGTTGTGCAGGTTTCTAAATACTTACAAGTAACAGTAACGGGGTATATAGGTCATCTATGAAAAGCCTGTAATGTTCCAAAGGCACATGAAAACACATGAAAAATTATATGTAATTATTTAGGCACATAAAACTGGATTATATTACTTGTGAGGGTAAATATACCAGTTTTAAAACTATTTAAATATCTTGTGTAATTTTTGGCACACACCCAATTAACCTGATAGAAAATAATTGTCAATGTTTTAGCACTACTTCAGATAAGAAAACGGTAAGGAAAAGGGTTATAACTATTATGAGTTATTACAAACACAAGTGATAATCATTAGATGTGCTTTACAAACAAAAAATAAATAAATAAATGGCCAACAATATTGTGATCTAAATAAGGAAGATAAAATTCTTACAAATACTATAGAACCTTGTATCCTGGTTCCGTTAAAAATAAAGGTGGAGAACAACTCTGCTTCTCTAGTCTGGCCTTACTGTATGCCTGTCTGCGGTGCAGGCCCTGTTTATTGATGCTGCACATCAATATATCTTTGGTACTAATACTGTCATAGCGCCTGTCAGCACCAGGGTCAACTTTAATATACACATTTCTCGGCAGTTTAATACTTGCAGATAAGAAAAATAATATTCTATTCTGGTATTCAACTTATTAATTCAGTAATTCATTTTGGTTTTTCACTATCCACTAAAGGAACACTCCATAGATTTTTTTATTTAAATTATTATTATTATTTTTTTTTATAATTTAGTATGAATACCCCCTAAATAAAGCATGCTTATCTTTTTTTCTGCATGATTGTGGGTATATGAGAAAAAAAAAATACCAGTTTAGCATGCCTGCTGCTTCTGTTAGCTATGTGGAGATAGATGTAAAAGCAAACCACTCTAAGTGGCAAACAGGAAAGTGTTCCTGTCCGGTAAAAGTACCGATTTTTACAGAAATTGTCACTTTTATAAAAAGTCAAATATGACAGACTCCAGACTCATTAAGCACTTTAGCAAGCTGATGTTCTTTATGAGTGAGGGATTCTTTTAAATCAGGATCACACACATGGTTTTGGTTTTCTCATTAGTGTGCTATTTATGTATGATAACATGAAAATCTGCCTGATTTTTTAAGAGTTCTCTTCTTTGGTTATATTTCTGTGGTCTGTGAACAATTACTGGAAGATGTAACAACCTGACATTAGTGATGACCGATTTATGAAATGTTGCTTTTGGTATAGCTCAGAGAATCTAGTTTAGTGCCTGTAATTATGTACGGATCTTGTCTAGTCTTATCTTCTAACTGAAACCTTCCAGCTCTCTTATATATTGTATTTCCTGTCTCTGGCCTCTATCACTGATAGTTAAGACTTGACCTAACATTATCAGTCACGTTCACACCACAGATCAGTGTAGACCAGCACTTAGTTTCTAAGCAAGGCAGGTTCTATTTTAACTTAGCTAGGTCAGCTCCCCCTTGGCTCAGCTGTATTCTATTTTAAGGAGTACTTTTGACAATCATTTTAGTTACATATCTATGTGTGGTTAACAGATAAATATATTAAAGTTGATTTTATAAATATATAATATATACAAAAGTAATCTTTTAAAAACAAAGAATGCAAAATACATAATTTGTAGTGTTTAGGGTCTTTTCTTTTAACAATCTTTTTTTAATATTTTGTATGTATATATATATATATATATATATATATATATATAAGGAGATAAACTTGGCACTCACCCTTTTTAAATACTATTTCTCAATGTTCTTGCCTGGGTGCTGACCTCAGCGTCCATGTAAATATTCCAATGTAATAAGGTGCACTCACAGGACTTTTTTTCAAAGACTTACTTTATTTTTAAGAAGTGAATTCCATGTGAAAATATCAAATCGACGTTTCGACCCCTATAGGGTCTTTTTCAAGATCTTCAAGATCGATCTTGAAAAAGACCCTATAGGGGTCGAAACGTCGATTTGATATTTTCACATGGAATTCACTTCTTAAAAATAAAGTAAGTCTTTGAAAAAAAGTCCTGTGAGTGCACCTTATTACATTGGAATATATATATATATATATATATATATGTAATTTAAAAACAAAACAAAAAACAAAGAATGCAAAATACATCATTTGTAGTGTTTAGGGTTAGCCATTCAAACTTTTTTAGATCATGAGTTGCTGTTCATTTGAATTAATTCCACCATTTTATCAAGATCAGAGATAAAAAATGTAATCATCATCGAAATAGATGTCTCAGAAAGTTGGAGAAGTCTTCAAGCACTAGAACTAATATTGGTGTTTTCTATTGGTACACATGACTGCCTTTGGTTTAATCATATATATATCTAGTTCCTGAGTGAGCTATAATTTGGCTGTTCATCGTTAACCTGTATCATACATGAAATATAAAAAAAACATCTCTGTTAATGGCGTGATGTGTCTCCAAGATGTGCTTGATTCAACATAACACCTTAGACAAACCAAGACTATTAACTTAGATGCAAACAGTGGTTGTTGACACAATAGATTTATGGTATTAAGATTGAAATGTATACAGGATATGTAACTAGCTGTATATGCTCAAGAATGTTCAAGAATGTTCGCTGGTAGTGGCTGAATTCTGAATACATTGTTCCAAATGTAATTTTGCCTATAGTGAAATGATATAATACATTTAAAGTTTAAAAATAAAACATTTTAAAAGATGCTTCTAAGTGTATTTATTTTCTTTACAAAATGAAAATATACATGTTGATTTACAGTGATACTGATGAATACAGTTACACCTTGATGTTAATTTAATAAACTGTGGTATCATGTTAAAAACAAATATTGTGGTCCCTTTGGGTCTATCCTCTTTCTCCATTCCACAGACTGTGGTGGTCACTCTCATTTGTCCTTTCATACTATACTTTATGGGCCTGATAGGCATTAACCTTTCTAATTTATATGGCTTTTAAAAAACAAAAACAAAAGCAGGACATCTAAGGGTGTTAGTCCTGTTATGAATTCATCTCTGCTATAGATGTGTCGAAAGTCACCTGCCCCCTTTCCAAGTCGCTAGGGTCCACATTATCCAGCTGTTTTTCTACTTATAATACTGAGAGGAGCAGGCAACAAATTTAAACATTGTAAATCATGTAAAGATGTAAATACTTGATTCAAGATCTTCTTTCTTTAGTCTTCTTGTTTTGGCCTCACAAAGGGGCAAATAAAAATCCATAACAATGCCACAAAACTATTTAAAATTAAAAAAGAAACATGGAAACATAGAATGTGACGGCAGATAAGAACTATTCGGCCCATCTAGTCTGCTCAATTTTCTAAATACTTTCATTAGTCCCTTGCCTTATCTTATGGTTAGGATAGCCTTATGCCTATCCCACGCATGCGTAAACTCCTTTACTGTGTTAACCTCTACCACTTCAGCTGGAAGGCTATTCAGTGCATCCACTACCCTCAGTAAAGTAATACTTCCTGATATTGTGATATTATTTTTAAACATTTTTCCCTCTAATTTAAGACTGTCCTTTTATGTCCTTTTGTTGTGGTAGTTTTTCTTCTTTTAAATATAGTCTCCTCCTTTACTGTGTTGATTCCCTTTATGTATTTAAATGTTTCTATCATATCCCCCCGTCTCGTCTTTCCTCCAAGCTATACATGTTAAGATCTTTTAACCTTTCCTGAAGACATTCATACAGTTTCATGAAGTATATTAAAGGGACACTATAGGCACCCACACAACTTCATGTCATTGAAGTGGTCTGAGTGCACTGTCCCTTTTTTTGAGAAACATTGTTTACATTGCGGTCTACCAAACAGCCACTAGAGGTTCTTCCTTGACATCCTCGAGTCCAGCATCTAGAAAATTCCCCCAGGAAAGCATTGAGGCAATGTTCCCTAAGGGGAATGCCCAAGGTGCGCAGAGTAGAAGCATGAGTGACATTGGTAAGTGTAAAATGGGTTTTTAACTCCTTATTTGCTGGTAGTTAGGGGACAAAGGGCACTATAGAGTTAGAAATACCGTTTTGTATTCCTAACGCTATAGTTTTCCTTTAATTTTGCCTATAGCTTTTGATGACTTTTAAACACAGTCTGGCAATAATCTCCACATGACACCATATTAAAAGTTGTCACACAAGTGTTATTTTATTCCTGAGTATTATATTGATTTTTATCCATGAAAGTATGCCTTGTTGAAGATATGACGTTTCTTCATGCAAGAATAATTAGTAATGTTTCTGCATTAATATTACATTTAATGCCGTTGCACTGGAATAAAACAGCTGCAGGAATGCAACTGTAATAAATACATTTTTCCCAGTTTAGAAATTCTAACTTAACATATTGCTTACGGCTAATGTGGAATAATGTTGAGCTAGCACACATATTATTGATGAATACAATCTCATCTAGTGTCCCAAGGCTTAGCAGAATGAGATATTCCATTAATAAATGAAAAAAATATGAAAACCCTATATAAAACAATGTATGTCAGACTGATAAAGGACTGAAAAGGGAAATATCCTGATAATAACAAATACATGATTGTAATAAATGGCAAATTGGGGAACATACATATTTTTCAGTATCTTTGATTTTGAGAATACAATCCACAAAATATTCCAGTTTGGAGCAGCCACTCACTATCACAAAGCATATGTTTGGATAGGGGGCTTCTTACATTTTGTTTATATTTCTTACCTTCTTATTTGTAATGTTGCCATTACCACCCCTGAGCACACCTCTTTGTTACGGGTACTGTTATTCTGATACTTTAGCTGACTAATCACATAATGCAAGCATACCATGAAGGGATTTTCAGAATCTAATCTGTTTACTTTTACTCATTAGATCTGTGTGGCCTTACCTTAATTTATGGCTAATTAATATGGAATGTGCAAAATGTTCCTAAAGCTAAATTGATACCATCTAGAGTTCTTTCTAGAGAGCGCTAGCAGCTCTGCTAAGCTGTTTCACCCATTTATTACCACTATGCCAACACATGATGTCCTTTAGACACAAATAAAAACAAAATACTATTTTTACACCAACACAGGACATAGTAATCCATCCCCTGCATTTTACTTCATTTAGCAGGATCCCCACAAAAACTATAACAAACCCAAGATATATAAGACCCTTTTACAGGACAACAGTTGCAGACTTTATTGAAATCTATGCAAACTTCAATAGAGTAAACTATATGACAAATGAAATCAGGGGCAGGGCCGCCATCAGGGGGTGACAACCATAACAGTTGTCACGGGCCCGGCGGCCCTGGGGGGCCCGGCCCCCACGTGTGGGGCCCATCGGGTGGCCCACACACTTAGGGCCACCCGATGGGCCCCCTCCTTCAGGGGCCCGGTCAGTGCTGTGGCCGTTGTATAGCGCGACCGGGCCCCTTTAAAAAAAAAAAAAAGCAGCCGCAAGTGCTGCTGGGAGGAAGTCGTCACTTCCTCCCAGCTCACTCCGCGCGGGAGGAGCGCGCGCGCCCAGCCGTGAAGAGGGAGAGCCAGGCAGTGAAGAGGGAGCAGCGCCGACTCCCATCATCCCCAGCCACCCTCCTGCAAAGAAAAGGTAAGAGACAGGAGGGTGGCTGGAAAATGAGCTGTGTGTGTGCATGCATGTATGTATGTATGTATGTATGTCTGTGTGTGTCCGTATGCATGTATGTCTGTCTGTATGCATGCATGCATGTATGTATGTATGTATGTATGTCTGTATGCATGTATGTCTATGTATGTATGTATGTCTGTCTGTATATCTGTGTATATGTCTATGTCTATATGTGTGTCTGTATGCATGTATGTGTATGTCTGTCTGTATGTGTATGTCTATGCATGGCTGTCTGTATGTCTATGTCTGTCTGTATGCGTGTATGTCTGTCTGTATGCATGTATGTCTGTGTGTCTGGATGCATGTATGTGTATGTATGTCTGTCTGTGTATGTCTGTCTGTCTGTCTGCATGCATGTATGTCTGTCTGCATGCATGTATGTCTGTCTGCATGCATGTATGTCTATGTATGTCTGTCTGTATGTATGTATGTCTGTGTGTATGTCTGTGTGTATGTCTATGTCTGTCTGACTGCATGCATGTTTGTCTACGTGTGTATGTCTGTGTGCATACATGCATGTATGTCTATGTATGTATATATGTATGTCTGTATGTCATTATATATGTATATATGTATGTCTGTATGAATGTTTGTCTGCATATCATTATGAACGTAGGTCTGTGTGTATGTGTGTATGGATGTCTGTGTGTATGTCTATGTCTGTCTGACTGCATGCATGTCTGTATGCATACATGTATGTCTGTATGCATGTATGTCTATGTATGTATATATGTATGTCATTATATATGTATGTCTGTATGAATGTATGTCTCATATCATTATGAACGTAGGTCTGTGTGTATGGATTTCTGTATGCATGTATGTCTGTCTGTATGTCTGTATATATGCATGTATGTCAGTCTGTATGTATGTCTGTATGCCATTATGAATGTATGTCTGTATGCCATTATGAATGTATGTGTGTATGGATGTCAGTGTCTGTATGTATGAATGTGTGTGTGTGTGTATGTATGTATGTCGGTGTCTGTATGTATGGATGTGTCTTTATGTCCTCTTGCATGTGTGTCTGTATGTATGTTAGTATGTGTCTGTCTGTCACTATGTATGCCTGTGTGTATGTCTCAGTATGTGTGTGTCAGTATGTATGCCTGTATGCGTGTATGTCTGTTTCAGTATGTGTGTCTGTTAGTATGTATCTGTGTCCTTTTGTATCAGTGTGCGTTTGTGTCTGTGTGTGGACCCAGTGGGCGGTATTTGGAGGCGGGCCCCAGGGGGCCCAGACCCTGAGCTGAGTTAGGGGCCCCAAAATTTCTGGTGGTGGCCCTGATCAGGGGAGAAATACAATATGCGGGTAACAGAAGTGACACTCTAAAAAAACAAAGTTGATAAAATGGTATACTCAGACAATAAGCTGGCAGATAACTACTTTGCTCAGGAAGATGCAGTGAGAAAATTGCCAAGGTGGTGGATCACAGTAATAGATCCCGTTGGAATAACATCAGAAAAATGGTATTCTAGAAAACATCCAGAATACAGATCTCTATGCTTCTGTAGAACAGCTGTTCCAACTTTTTCTGACTGACCTCCAGCAGCAGGAACCCTAATGAATTGCATCCACCACCTGCCCTGACCAAAATTCTGAGCAGATAAAATCCTAAGAGATGTCATTCTCAGATTTCATTACTTTAAAAATAAGAACATTATGCAGAAACTCAGATATTGGAAAAGCCATCTAGATCGTCTTGAATCCTTACATGTTTTCACTGATATTTCTCTGGCTACGCTAGCTGGAAGGAGGCAATTTCAAGTTACACGTGTGCTGGGAATGGTGGGAACCCTCTACTGAAAAGACTACTCCACAAATAAGTAATTCATTATAATGGCGCACTATCTTCAGTCATGTCTCCATCATGTGGAATAAGCATTAAATCCTGGAACATTGCAAAATCACGACCCAAACAGCCTCTGTAGCCACACCAGAAAGGCCTCAGATAATCTACAGAGATTGAACACAAAAGAACACTGGTTTCCATCCACTTCTCCAGCAACAGGCCTATTATTTTGTATGGATGCGCTTAAGGGTGTTACTAATATCGGAGGATATTACTATTGGGGAATTTCCTTAAAACATAAGATGGCTCATTTCAACATTATTGCCCAAGGCTTTGAATATAGATTTAATTTACCATAGCTCTAAATAACCCACAGCACCACCTAATGTTCAAGGTGATGTCATAGTTACCTTTGTCACAATTACTGATAAAAGTCAAGTAATGGCTGTGTTGAGGGGGAAAACACCATACACATTTGAGTCCTCTAGTTTAACCTTCTTGTTCTATCTGTGTTTCTCTACACTCCACTGGAGGCAATCCTTCAGGGATCCTTCAGAGCTCTATTGATGGAGCACAATGGTATCACTCACCATCTACAGATGCCTGAAGCTGCTCGACCCTTATTGCCACAGCTCTGGTACATCTGGGACATAAACTCTTTAGCTACCTTCGTGCCAGCGCTGGCGTATCCTGAGAGCGCTCTATCAGGATTTTCTCTTTTTCGCCCATAGGCTCACTGGATCCGCAGTTTAATCTTTTTAAGGCTTAACATTGAGTATTACCCTGAAGCATGGTTGTCACTCCTTAATTATTTTTTTAATATTTCTTTGCTAGGTATTTTTTCTTTTTCACTACATATTCATTGCCCATAGTGGGATTAGTCCCAAATATTATTTTCCTATGATACACCATATTTATTATCTCCTCATAGATTTTGTCTTCTGTTATCCCACTATTCTGGACACATCCCTCAATTGAATTACTCTATTGTTTTGTCACATTGTATTTTATATTATCATATGTGACTCTATGATTGTATTCATGTTTCAGTACATTATTTGTCATGTGATTCACATAAAAAAAAATTAAAAGAGAGGACTAACAACCAAGCATATTTGAAGTGGGAACTGGAAATAAATTCTGTCTTATATGGTCTAGCTCTGCCCATCTTAGCCTCTACTGGGACATAATACTGAATGAATCAAGTCACATCTTATTAATTACAGTTTAGAGATAAGATCATGTGCAACACTGCTATCCTATAGCTGGCAAACTTGGAGGGTCCAAGCCTGATAACACAGGATGCCGACACAAGCCTTTCTGGTCACTTGAGGCTTAAGGGACTGGAAACCTATTCGTGGGACTTTTACACTTATTAAAGACTCTAACGGATGCCGTCTATTCTCATGCTTTTGTTT
Source organism: Pelobates fuscus (assembly GCF_036172605.1). NCBI lineage: Eukaryota > Metazoa > Chordata > Amphibia > Anura > Pelobatidae > Pelobates > Pelobates fuscus. The sequence goes on along the minus strand of NC_086317.1, from coordinate 351,062,460 downwards.
ATTTTTGTATTAATTTCATGCTTTTTATTGTTGTTTTCTTGATGTTTTCACACTTGCTCAGCACAGTCTCCAATTCGGGCCTTATACTGCCCAACTCTCCTATCGAAGATTTCTCAGCCATGTATAGCTCAAGATGCCTAATACCATATAACTAATGCTGATTTAACTTGTTAATGTTTTACATTCTGATCTTATTATGCAGTTAATGATTTCTATTTCCAGAAAAATGTGGTATGCTCTCATGTCATGTTTCATTTGTGTAACATGTTTCATACCACAATAAAATAGTAATTGCAAAAAAAATAATAATAAAAAAACTGCATTAGTAAACATAAATATAAATATCCATATAAAGCCTCATTAATTACATTATCTATTTCCGTGGTGAGATTTTCAAACTCTTATTTAGATATAAATTATACGTTAGAAAAAAAAGATTTATTTAATAAGAAATTATTGAAACATTATACTAGCAAGGCTTTTTCATTGCGGTGATTTAGGGATATGGAATAGGAAATAATTTCTGAATCAAATGACTCTGGTAACAGCTTGAAAAACACACTTCCAACTTGAAACACAAGTACTATGTTATCTCTTGTAGTCAGACCCTATTGATTGCATCTATCCTTGTCTTGTTTGGGTGGCAGGTCAGGATAATCAGATGGTGCACAAGACTGAAAATGGTGGAAGACACAGCACAGAAATAGCTCAAATAAAACAGCATGGTGATAAGTGCAGGTCACATTCTAGAATAACCTGTTTACCCTCATGAGGGTCAATTTAAGGTTAGGTGCCTATCTCAGCTTAAAATCACTGTCAATCCCTGACCTGTCAGTCCACCCACATTCAGTCTCTCTGAAAGCAGATGGCACATTTCAAATGAAGTAGTATATTGTAAAGCTTGTGTTTTTAATTATTTCCATGTTTTCATTCACTAATTTGATAGAAAACGAATATTATCTGACAGAAAATGTTTTCCTGTTGTTTAATTTTCCTTTTACAAGAGTACTTTCTTTTATAATTTATCGTGGCATACTTTGCAACACTCCAGGGATTTCTGTGCTCAATTAAATTGATAGATCCCTCTGCAGTTTTACAGAAAACACTGCTGTTTGATTATACTGTTTAACCATTTGAGTATTCTGAGGTAATTTACTAGAAACACAGCAAGTACACCTTTGCTGACATTCAAAATATTAATAATATACCACAACCAATGTAAGGAATTTGATGTATTTATTGATTAATCTATACCTCTGGATTTATAATATTTTATGTTGACTGCATTTTAATTAATCGAAAGCATGTTCCTGTCACCTAACACTTACCTTTTATGTACCTGAAGTGGTGATAGTTAATGTATTTTGTTTATTTTTCATTTTGTTTACTTATTCAATATCATTATTTTTTTTTTTTTTTTAAATACATTCTAAATTAATGAGAGAAGTACCTGACCCAAAACAAATAATGTTAAAAGCAAGTATCACATTAACAAGTAGGTTAAGTAATAAAATAAGATAACTGGGAACCATAGGATTTATTTATGTGAATACATCTACCCATAAGCGCATGTCTAGAAAATGGTTGTTTACTTAATTAAAGTGGAAATAATGTTAATTAATGTACAGAGTAAGGTATGAAGAGATAAATTACGCTTGCTCACTTGATGTGTTACCACAGATAGTGTGTGGGGCTTAATGGAACCCCCACAAATTCATCACAGATCTAAAATTTTATATAAATTAAGTTAAACCTAAATGTAAAGCACCAACATGTTCCAAAGTGCCTCACAGTTATACAATAAGCATACATTATAGCAGCAAGTAATTGACAAACAAGAGTTAGGAGATACAAGAGGTGAAGAGGGCCACATGTAAAAATGCTTATAGTATATTAACAATTTCTCAAAAGCCTTTCATTTATTGTCCCTACTACCTACTCTCCTCCAGCTTTGTACCCTGCATGGTTCTCAGTCACTGAATCCCTTCCATAGAAATAAATAGCGTGCTCTCCACCACTCGGTGACTTCCCATTCCTGAACAAGACTGTAACGTGATTTTATGATGTTTTATTTCAATGGCAGATATCCAAGGAAGCAAAATAAAAATGAGACAAGTATTAAATAAATAAAGAAGAAAAAAAAACATGTAGCAACAACAACAACTTTAAGCAAATGTGGCAAAAATAAACATAGCAATACACTCATTTGCATAATTAACACAACACATTTTTTAACCCCTTGTACAGTACTACAGAATTTGCTGGCGCTATATATAATAATAATAATATAATTTGTTAACTAAAAGAAAGTGCCTGCAAACAGTCAAATTCAAGGGGCATATCAGTACTTGGTCATTGTTAAAATTGTTTTAAAAAAATATACGTTTAGCAGAATATTTAATTAATTTGAAACGGTAGTTACAATGTCTGAAAATAAAAGACTCCAATACTAATTTAGAAATCTACCCAATATTACATTTCTCTTGTCATTTCTTTAGACTTAAAATAAACTATTTAAATACAATATTGACAAAGAATTGCCCATGCATAATTATTTTACAGTTTGTACATATAGAGGATATTGCTGTGTGTTTTATAAATATATTTAGTAATTGTCCACAGAATAGGGTCACTTCAAATATTACTGGTAAAATGGATGGCATATATGTTACAACAAGATGACAGTTCGGTTAAATTATGAAACAGATACAATGCTGTTACAATATTCTTTTGGTATGACTTTTGCAGCTGCTGTTTTATTGCGTGTTGTCCTTTGGCTACTTCCTATTGCCACAGATGATAGTCTGGCAGAGTCTATTGCCTAAGCTTTCCAAGTGTCAACCTTTGCTGCTGTAGTCAAATGGTTGTTAATGAAGTATAGCAGCTGTGTAGGGGTGAATGAATACAATTTATCAAACAATGAATTAAAGCTCCCCCGCTCCTCCTCTGCCTCACGCTCCCTCTGCTTCTCTCTCTCTATATAAATATATATATATATATATATATTGTACTGTACTGTATGTAGTATACACACACTGACACACATGCAGATATACAGACACACATGCAGATGCACAGACACACAGATGCACGCACTGACACATATGCAGATACACAGACACACAGATACAAACACTGACACGCATACAGTTGCACAGACACACTGATGCACACTGACACACATGCAGATACACAGATAAAAACATTGACATAAACAGATACAAACACTGCCACACATGCAGATACACAGACACACATATACAAACAATGACACGCATACATATACAGACACACATATGCACACACTGACACACATGCAGATACATGGACACACAGATACAAACACCGACACACATATAGTTGCACAGACACACTGATGCAGATACACATATACAAACATTGACACACATATAGTTCACTGGCAGATCCAGGGTGGGGCAACCTCCCTGGTCCGCAGGCACCGTGCTAGCATCCGGCAGGGGAGGGGAGGAGAGAGGACCCGGGAGCTCCTCCGAGTCCGTCTCTCGCGAGCACAGAGCGTTGCTGTGGTTACCACGGCAACGCTCCGGATCTCGTGCGAGTGAACTCTAGCCCTGGAGCTGCGGGCTTGAGTTTACTCTCACCACTGTGACCACCAGGGACTTCCCATGGACCACCCGGGATCGAGAAATGTTCCCCATCCTCCCTCAGTAAAGGTAAGAAGGGAGGCGGACATAAATGTATTTATTTTTATTAATTTTTTTTATAAAAAAGCCCCACAACCCTCCTCACCACACATTAACACACTGCCACCCCCACACACATTGCCCCCCCCCCACACACACTGCCCCCCCACACACACACTGCCCCCCACACACACACATACATTTCCCCCACATACACTGCCCCCACACACACTGCCCCCCATACACACACTGCCCACCCATGCACACACTGCCCCCCACACACAGCCAGCCACACACACATTGCCCCCCACACACATACACAGCCCCCCATTCACACATTGACCCCCATATACACACTGCCCCCCATACACACATTGCCCCACACACCCTACACATTCACACACTACACCCCTCCACACACACAATGAACCTTTCACTCAAACTGCACCCCTCACACATTGCACCACTCACACACACCACTGCTCCTATGCCGTACTACAGCCCGATATCCCAGCAGACCCCAGGTGAGTTGTCAAACTGTTCTTAAATGGTTTGACTACTAACACTGGGAGGGGGTCCCGGCACTCCTGGCAACATAACCACTACACAGAGCTATAGTGGTTATTGTGCATGGATTATTTGTTTAAATAATCTACAATTGCCCCTCCCGAGATCAGGCTCTGGATCCGCCACTGATATAGTTGCACAGATACATTGACACATGCAGATACACATATATACAAACAATGACAAACATACAGAGTTTGTGGTGCTGTATATGTGTGTGGAGTGGGTTGTTTTGGTGTACTGTGTATGCATATATAGGGGCTGTTTGCCATGTAGTGTGTATTTGGTGGAGGCTGTTTGTAGTACGTGTGCAGAGTCGACTGTGGAGTTTTTATGTCACTATTTCAGTTGCTGTCTGAAACATTGCAACATAAAGTATACCTTATAATGTCTATATATTCTCATGACCACACATGCAATTATTTAAAAATTCATATGAATGCAACATCCTCAAAATTCGGGAAGCAGCATTTCTAAAACTCTATCTTTTGCAAATATCCATAAGTAATAATTTTGGTCACAATATTCATATATTTTTGTTAATATTTTTGTTAATATATTTTTGTTAATTTTTGGTAATATTTCAGTTTTACATTTTACACTGCTGTACATTTACGTAATATTCGCATGTTAGTTATCCCTGAACAGCATTCCAAATATAAAATATGACATATTGCTCTATGCTTTCTCTGCATCCTATGGTTTAACATGAATACTACTTGATTATTTTGTATATAACTTGACAGTGAAAGAGTTAAAGTTCTATTATTTTATATTTTAACATCAAGTTAAAATGTAAAATAAAAAATAATTAAAACAATGGCAATTATAGGCAAAACCAGCAGAAGCACATTGAAATAACCATTAGCTTTCAATCAATCATCTCTCAATGTGGTGATTAAACTTCATCTTCGAAACCCTTAATTCTCTTTTGTAGGTGCTCACTCAAAGATAAGTGTTGATTATAATAATCAATGTTTCATTTAATTAAAAATTAGAAATTGTCATTGGTAATGACCTTGCCATGTCAATTTTTTTCTAGGCAGCACTAATGACATTCATACATGTGAGGACTGTTTAATTAGTTGAAGTTTGAGTGAATGAGGCTTTTTTCTTTTTAAGGAATTAATTATTTATTATGTACAACATGCTACAGTACATGTAAACAGAAATGTGAATCAATTAACTGCAAGTTTAATACACAAATCTTAAGATGAATTTGGGACTAGACTTGTGAATTGTGTAAAAATGAATTTCAGTGGAATCACTTATTTTTTTTCGGTGGTTCGTCTTCATTACAACTAAAAAAAGATTCTGGAAAATGAATCCGATGAACCAAAAAGTGCAAATATGAGCTAATCAATGTAAAGTAAAATATATACATATTATAAATATTTTGCATATATTTCACAGTATTAATATTATCAGCATTTATATAGTGCCAAAACATTCCGTAGCGCTTCACAATATTATAGGAGGGGCAGATTGTACAATAAATGAGACAATTACTAAAACTTACAGGTACAATATAATGAAGAGGACCCTGCTCAAACAAGCTTACCGTGTAGAGGAGGTGGGGTATAAAACACAGTAGGACAGAAGATAGCAATCAAGTAAGGTGGGAGTGAGGTAGGAGGAGAGAGTAGAGTGCTGCCCTTTAGGAGAAAACAAGGGACAGGTATTGAAGGAATTTAAACAATTAATCTGTCAGTATTGTATAAGTTGAATTATTTTGTAAATGTAGTAGCAAGCTCTTTTGCAGAACCGCTTACAAAACATAACTGAAAGGAAGTCACAAGCTATAACAGTTTCTATGTAACAGGATGCGCTTAACCACAATGTTCATGTGATATTTTGTAAGAATAGATTATTGAATATTGAACGTAACAGCAGAAACTACTTTCTCTTTTATGTATCTTGTGTAACTTTTTTGTAACCTTTTGTAACCAATGTTCGTGACAAGTACTGTATAAATATAGAACATCTTGAATACACGATTAGAATACTTTTGGAAAGCAAATTGTGTGTGTCTGGTTATTACGCTTTCATAATTCTTCCCTGAATATTCAGCTGACAATCGAGGGTTGGAGAATAGTGACCAGAGGGATCGAGTCACCAGAGTAGCAGATTTACCTTTCAGGTATGTGAGGTGGAGGTTACTCTGAGAGGCCATAAGCTTTCCTGAAGAGATGGGCTTTAAGACACTTTTTAAATGATTGAAGGCTATTCCAAAGGAAGGGAGCAACCCGCGAGAAGTCCTGCAAGCGTGAGGTCGCAGTACGGGTGCGAGCAGCGGACAGGAGAAGGTCATGGACAGAGTGGAGAGACCAAGAAGGGACATACTTATGGATCAGTGAAGAGATATAGGAGGGTCTAGAATCGTTGAGTGCTTTATAGGTGTGGATTAGTACTTTGAATTGACTCCAATAGGATACAGGAAGCCACTGTAAGGACTGACAGGGGGATGAGGTGTGAGAGGAGTGACTGGAGAGGAAAATCAGACTGGTGGCAGCATTCATTACAGACTATAACGGGGCAATACGGCTTCTGGGAAGACCAATTAGGAGATGGTTACAATAATCCATGCGAGAGATTACTAGACAATGGACAAATTTCTTAGTAGTATCTTGCGTTAAAAAGGGGCGGATGCAGGCAATGTTTTTAAGGTGGCAGACTGGATGTGAGGATCAAAGATGAGGCCAGAGTCAAGTATAACGCCAAGACAGCATACTTGCAAGGATGGGCAAATGTATGTACCACTAACTCGAAAGGATAGTGAAAGAGGAGGATCAGTATTAGGAGGAGGGAAGACAAGGAGCTCAGTTTTAGAGATATTGAGTTTCAGAAAGTGGGAGGACATCCAGTCAGAGATGGAAGAAAGGCAATTGGTGACATGTTATAGGATAGTAGGGGAGAGGTCAGGGGAGGAGAGATATATTTGGGTGTCCTCAGCATACAGGTGGTAGCAGAATCCAAACTAATTAATGAGTTTTCCAAGAGAGACAGTATAGAACCGAACCTTGAAGGACTCCGACTGAGACAGGACGAGGAGAGGAGGTGTCATTGGAAAAGGAGACACTGAATGAGTATTGGGAGAAATAGGACGATAACCATGATAGGGCTGTGTCACAAAGACCAAGAGATTGAAGAGTTTGGAGAAGGAGGCCATGATCAACAGTGTCAAAGGCAGCAAACAAGTCATGAAGAATTAGTATCCATGTTAATTCCAGCTTGTGAGGCAACAAAACATGAAAAATGTTGTGAATACTTTTGCAAGGCACTGTAAATGTTTTGGTTGAAAGTTTGTATTCGGAGGATTTAGAAGGAGTTTGTGGAGAAAGGGTAGATAGATATGAGTATAGTGTAAGGGATGAACATAGAGGAGGGAAGTAAAGCAGGTGCATTGAAGATAGTGTCAGTAGGGACAGGTAAGCAGATAGAGGGAGATTTTAGTAGAATGAGAGAAGTGAAAAATAGTAGGGCGAACAATATTAAAGGGACACTATAGTCACCCAGATCACTTCAGATCAATGAAGTGGTCTGGGTGTCAGGTCCCTCTAGGGTTAACCTTGCCTGATGTTTCTGAGAAACTGCTATGTTTACATTTGGGGTTAAGCCAGCCCCTAGTGGCTGTCTTCTGGACATATTATGCCTCAATCACGCAGAGCGTCCATAGGAAAGCATTGAAAAATGCTTTCCTACGGAGACTTTAAATGCGCGCATGGCAGTGCCGCGCATGCGCATTCGGCGCCGGTGACGTCAGACAAGGATGCTGACGTCGGCGGGGGAGGAGAGGTAAGTGAGCCCGGTGGGGGAAAAGGGTGAGTAGCTGATGGGGGGGGAAGGGAGGGGGACCCTGAGGGTAGGGGCACACTCAGGGTACTATAGTGTCAGGAAAACCGAGCGGTTTACCTGAGACTATAGTGTCCCTTTAAGAAAGTAGTGTTTTGTTATAGATGAGGAAATTATAAGGGCAGCTAGGACCATAGGAGAGATTGGAGGGGTGAAGGGTTAACAGGGCTGCAGCATGGGGATGGAGGCGTTACAGGTGAGGAGAGAATAGTGTGTTTGGAAAACCAGGTGATTTGAACTATTTATAAATGTAGTGAGTACCCTTGGGAGGGTGGGAATCATTTTCCAGAAATGCTACCTCAGCATGTGAGTCATGGGAGCAATCTTATGTGTTCAGTTGTTGGGGCTCAGACTGAAATAAAAAAGTTTGGGTTTAGATAAAAAACAGCAATTATGGGTGGAGAAAGGCATGTAGATATTGAAGTGAGAAAGGGCAATTAATCACCCGAGGTTCCTGGCGAGGTGTCTTGGAATGCGCATAAGGCTGTGTTAAGAGGTCATTTTATTTCTAGAGCGTCTCACCTGAAGAAACTTAATAGCAATAACTTAAGAACATTGGAAAAAGAATTGTACAATTTGAACCAGGCTAATAAATTTGGTCCCTCGTCTTCCCTATCAGCAATGATAGGAGAAATTAAGGCTAAAATTAACAAAATTAATTTAGATCGTACATCTCTTATGGTGAGATGTCTCAGGAAAACATTTTAATTAAAAGGCAACAGGGCCTCTACTCTTTTGGCATCCAAACTCCGGCATGTGAATGCACAATCAAAAATAGCGTATTTACTTGATGATCAGGGGCGAAAAGTGTTTCATCCTACTAAAATCAGTGACATGTTTGCAGAGTATTATAGTAAACTTTATAATTTAGAATGTGATTCGAACCTTACCCAGCCTTCTGCAACAACCATTGATAAATTCCTAGACAGAGTGACATTGCCTCGGCTGTCTCCAGGACACTTAGAGAGCTTAGAATGTGAAATATCAGCAAAAGAGATAGCTGAGGCGATTAAACTTATGCCATCCGGAAAAGCCCCTGGTCCCGATGGATTCACTATTTTATATTATAAAACTTTTCAAATTTTAATTCCCCACATGACCAAATTATTCAATTCCTATAAGTCCGGGGGAACGATGCCAGAGGAGTCCTTGTGCGCACGAATAGTCACCTGATAGAAAACTCCTGATAGATGCCACAATTTTAGACCCATTTCTCTAATCAATAATGACTCAAAGATTTATTCTAAAGTTCTCGCAAATAGATTAACCAAATTAATCCCATTGCTAATAAATAAGGATCAAGTGGGTTTTGTAAAGGATAGACAGGCGCCCGATGGGACTAGAAGATTCATAAACTTGATTCAGCACATCAATACGACCAAAACGCCTTCATTGCTTCTATCTCTAGACGCAGAGAAGGCGTTTGACAGGATACATTGGGGATATTTATGGAGAACGTTAGAAAGATTCAACATACCATCATCCTTTATCACAGCAATTAAGGCGCTATATTGTGCACCTTCCGCCCATGTCTCAGCTTCCGGTTTCACATCCAAAACGTTTTCTCTAACCAATGGGACGAGACAGGGGTGCCCTTTATCTCCAATTCTATTTGTTTTAGCAATAGAACCCCTGGCTGAACTAATTAGAACAACCCCACAAATTGCAGGAATTGTTGTTAAAGAATCCGCTCACAAAATTGACGAAAGGAAACAATACACAATATGTGGGAAAAAAAGTGTTAGCAACCAGTGCTATAAACCACCTGAGTGGGAACCCCTTATACCACTCTAAACATCAAAATACAATACATACAATTGGTGGAACACTTTAGGCGGATCTGTAGGAGAAATATCACATAGAGTAATATTGTAAAGGAAAAATAAAAATAGTTAAGAATCAAGAGTAAATACTCACAAACATGGAGCCAAATATAATCATAAGGCTCTCATGAATAGCGCAGGAGGACTCTTTCAGGACGTCCCCAATCCTCTTTCCTGATGTATATGGTGCAGGTGATAGATGAGAACAGACGTCTTTGTAAACGAACAATTCTTTATTTGTAAAAGCATGCACCTACATATAAGTGCTGATGCTGGTAAAATGTCTGTGGGATATCTCTATATGGGTACTGACTGGGAACCAGATCAGACCCAATGGTGAAAGTCCCAAACAAAAAAAACAGTTTTTTTAAAAAGTCCAATGGGTCATATAGAAGTCCAAATGGTACCTTTGGTAACTTCTGTACCAGTGCCGATACGCGTTTCGCCCCTATGGGGGCTTCCTCAGTCGGTGGTGTGGTGTTCTGATGAATCCTCTTCACTTTATAGGTCTTTTTGCCGGCGTTCATTTGCGGGTTTTCCTCTCCTTACTTCCGGGTTCCGGCGTTGTGCGCACGTGGAACGCAACATGCGTTCCAACTTGTACGTCGTGCGCTCCACTTCCGGGTCGCACAAAGTGACGTCTTAATTTTCGCGAAAATTTAGATTTTTTTTTTTTTTTTTTTTTTTTTTTAAATAGTATAAATTTTAGATTTTATTTATATTTTATTCATATTTTCCCATATGAGAAGATTATAATGTGAACAGATGTTATTGTATAAATTTAGCAATGATTGGGGTATATTTTATGAATATCAAGTAGATATGGTTTCTAATATATAGAGGCAGTTATTAAGAACTGCCATTTATAAGAATATATGCCCTCCACTGTTATTTTCCGTTTGAAGCTTAATGGTACTATATGTATTTGATACCATCTAAATAAAGATCATGTACTGGAACGCACAGTTGATACGTCGTGCGTTCCAGGGACGCAAGGGTCGCGAAAATTAAGACGTCACTTTGTGCGACCCGGAAGTGGAGCGCACGACGTACAAGTTGGAACGCATGTTGCGTTCCACGTGCGCACAACGCCGGAACCCGGAAGTAAGGAGAGGAAAACCCGGAAATGAACGCCGGCAAAAAGACCTATAAAGTGAAGAGGATTCATCAGAACACCACACCACCGACTGAGGAAGCCCCCATAGGGGCGAAACGCGTATCGGCACTGGTACAGAAGTTACCAAAGGTACCATTTGGACTTCTATATGACCCATTGGACTTTTTAAAAAAACTGTTTTTTTTGTTTGGGACTTTCACCATTGGGTCTGATCTGGTTCCCAGTCAGTACCCATATAGAGATATCCCACAGACATTTTACCAGCATCAGCACTTATATGTAGGTGCATGCTTTTACAAATAAAGAATTGTTCGTTTACAAAGACGTCTGTTCTCATCTATCACCTGCACCATATACATCAGGAAAGAGGATTGGGGACGTCCTGAAAGAGTCCTCCTGCGCTATTCATGAGAGCCTTATGATTATATTTGGCTCCATGTTTGTGAGTATTTACTCTTGATTCTTAACTATTTTTATTTTTCCTTTACAATATTACTCTATGTGATATTTCTCCTACAGATCCGCCTAAAGTGTTCCACCAATTGTATGTATCGCTCACAAAATTGGCCTGTTTGCAGACAATATAATTCTAGCTGTCAAAAACCCAAAAGAATCTTTGAGCCACCTCAAAGACATTTTAACTCAATTTGGCGAGATATCGTACTACAAATTAAACGAGTCTAAATCTCAGGCCCTTCCATTTCATTTAAAAAATTCGGAAACCATTGCCCTTAAGAAATTATATTTATTTGATTGGAGAGCTGACTACATGGAATATCTTGGCATTAATTTATGCAAAAAATTGGTAAATATGCATAATCACAACTTGAGGAAAGCATGGTCGGACCTACAAAAGGAGATGGAGAGATGGGGCGGAATGGAACTTTCATGGCTGGGGAGGGTCGCATCTGTTAAAATGACGATACTACCAAAAATTCTATATTTTTTTAGGACCATCCCTTTGTCCATCCCATTATAATTTTTTAATAAAGTTCACTCGACAATGATGAAGTTCATCTGGGGGAACAAGCCTGCTCGAGTAAAGCTCACTTCCTTGCAGCACCACAAATCGAATGGCGGTATCGGTGTTCCCGATATCCGCAAATATTATTTTGCCACTAACGCTGCAGTGGCTGTGAGCTTTAATAATCAGGTTGATAAACCCAGATGGATGGAAATAGAAGAATCAAAAATTTTACCGGTTAGATTGTCAGAATTACCCTGGTTAAATCCTAAGAAAAGACCTGGAATTGCAAAGTTGTTTTTATCTACCAAGACTACACTTAAGGCCTGGGATATTGTTTTTAAAAATGATCATTCTCCCAGCCTATATAGAGCAATGCCTATTGAGTTGTTGAAAGATTATATTCCATCCTTAAAAATAGAACTGTTGAAGGAATGCTATATAACTAATCTTGACAATTTTTTTCACGGCAATGCTATTCTTTCTTTGGAAAAATTGAAACTTAAGCATGGATTAACGAATGTATGTGAGTTGGATTGTAAGGTAATCATTGACAAATTGAAAGAACTATATAAGGTACCTGAAAAAGATAAAAACTATAAAACGCTTGAGATGTCCCCATTAGAGAAAGCATTTTTATGCAGCCCCACTAGTAAAGGCATGATATCCTTATGCTACTCGTTTTATAACGCCAAGCCCCTAGTTAAATTAAAACATATGTTGTCATGGGAGACGGAGTTGGGTGCCCAGTACGATCTAGAAGAATGGTTCGTTTTTTTTTAAAGCTTTTAAAGGATATTTCGTATTGCACCGACCACTTTGAAAATCATTATAACATTTTATATCGTTGGTACCTGGCCCCGTCTAGATTGCACAACATGAACAATATGTATTCTGACCGGTGTTGGAGAGATTGTGGGGGTGTGGGCAATATGGCCCATATTTGGTGGTTCTGTCCTAAATTAACTAAATATTGGAAATTGATTCACGACCTAATTATTAAAGTGGACAGAACCATTAGCATTTTAACCTCGGAACTAGCCTTATTTAAAAAGCTCCCGGAGTCCATTAATAGATCAGACAAAATAATCATAGGTCACATTTTGATCGCTGCTACATCCTGTTTACCTAGAAATTGAAAGTCCCAAGATGTGCCATCTCTCAGGGAAGTTTTTAATTTGATTCTAGAAAACAAGGCACACGAATTATCACATAGAGCTAATATGCGTGGTTTCCCAATATTAAAATACAATTGGGATAAGTGGGAAGAAAAAATCAAAACAGCATATGATCTTTGACATATTTGTTATTAAAGTGCATTGATGTAAAAACATATTATTATTTTATTTTTTATTTTTTTTGCCATATACACTGTTATGCCTATTTTAATACTGGATGGTTATTCTATTCCATTTCCAAGTTCCCCTTCCCTTCCTACCCCCAATACAATGTTTATATTCTTGTTGTTATACAAATATGTAAAACTTTAATAAAAATTATTTGAAAAGAAAGGGCAATTAAGGGAAGAAAGCAGAGGAGAGGACATTTGAGATTTAAAGATAAGAGGGCATAGTAGAGATCACATAGGTGAAAGTAATAAATGTTGAACATAAATTAACAAGACTATGAGAGCAATAACTAACAGACACTAACAAAACAAACAATTAACAAAGTTATCAATTAAGCAGTTATACTATAGGGGAAAGAAGTAAACAGGGAAGCAAATGAGAATTACAAAACAGGAATTAAATAGATAGTGCAGGTATTCTTGATAAGATATTCCAGAGATGCTACCTCAGTATAAGGCTTTGAGCTGCAAGTCTTGGTAGCTGTAGACTCACTTATAGATTAATTAAATTAAATAAATTAACCAGTAAAGGGAAACAGGATGTAGCATAAAAAGCTATCTTTATATATATTATTATTATTATTTTCCTGCTCCTCCTTTATTTCCACTCTATTCATGTTTCACTCTATGTATGAAAATAGTCAATATATATTGAATGTTCTATAGCCCTTAATAAAGTTTTTTTTTCTCATCTCTTTTTTTTTTGGATCTATGGGCGGAATTCAGAATCACAAATCTAAACAAACACTTCTCAGTTTTGTTTGTATCCCGGAGTTTGGGAATTCAAACAATCACCCAATCTGCCCAAATTTGGTTGATTTGCAGTTTGTAACAAAACAAATCTTCATCTACATTTGTGATTGTGAGCACAGAATTTTTTTCACAGTTTTACTTTTAATATTTTTTAAATACCAAGTGAAACAAAAGAAAAAAAACCTCTAGGTAAATCCACACGTCAGTGCTGATTGTTAAATCCCTCATATGTCTAGAATCTAAATAAATTTTGGTAGTTAACACTAACCCTATAAAAACCCTACCTCTTATCCTACGCCAACCCTACCCATAACCTTATGCTTACACTAACTAACCGTACACCTACTGTAACCTTATCCCTCACTCTAACCCTACATTATCCCTAATGCAGCATTAACCCTAACTCAGCATTAATCCCTACCCTATTCTAACACCTACACTACATTAACCCCAACCTTTACTCATTTAGATCAAAACAAATATTACACACTGGTTTTAAAGGACATATACAGAGAGATTTATAAAATGTGTCATGTACTACATTTGTTATGTGTCCTGTTTTCAATAATATTTTTCTTCATCTGTCCAACATTTTCTCTGTTTGCGTACTTCCAAATAGACTTATGCACAGCATAAATATTATATATCGTCTATGCAAAATGTTCTGGGAAACAATCCAGTTGAACTAATAGGGTGTGAAAATGGAACAATCAGGGAACTGCTAAATATATACATAACATGCTACAAAACATAAATTGTAGACTTGTTTGAACAGGGTCCTAATCACCTCTTATCTCTGTTATCATTTGTGAAAAAAGAGATGCAAGAGTGCATATTTTATTTCCTAACATTTTTTTTTCCACGACTGTCAAAGTGGTGGATTTTCTAAAATAGCTAAGCACCCTTCTCGTTCTCTCTTTTAGCTTTTCCTTCAAATTGCGAATGCGTTTGTTTTCCGAGTAAAAATATACATTTTTTCTTTTCTGAATGTAATCAATGGTATAATTGTCAGTAAATAGGGAGAATAAAATCAGAAGGAGGAATAGAAAGTTACAGAAGGACACATTATTTGTGTGATTTACAGTTAAAGCTGAAAAAGTCACCAGTGTGTACACTGTTGAGTAACAGTTTCATACATAAAAAAATGGCGGATGTAGATGAAACATGAATAGTTTATAGTGAATATGATGCAAATTTTTATTTTACATTTATATTAAAGAAATAGCAAATAAAATCACATTCCAGTTATAGCAAAACTACTGTGTCCCAATGCGTTTTGTCCAAGTTACTTATTATGTGTCAATATCAATACCAATTGTAAGAAAATACAGTTTCAATGCCACTCTTACAATGGTATGACTCAAGTTTAAATTAATAGCCACTATCACGCTACTAGTGCCCCCCTCAAAAACAACACAAACCAAAATACCTTAATTAATTTTGAAGCACTAATATACAAACTATGAACTGTGAATCACACTAAACACTTGTACTTATCACATACTTATACAGGACATACTTGAAAACAAGAGAAATCTCAATGAATCCATCCTGGTAAAATATTTTTTAAAATAAATAAATAAATACTAATCACACTTAAACATTAAACACCTACTTATTTCTCTTGTGAAATCTCATTTTATATTCTTTATTTTTCTGTGCAGAAGATAACACAATAGCTTACAATGCCACAACAGCATAGGCAAGCAATCATATCAGCGTAGTACATATACATGGCATGAGAAAGTGACACAGGTTTTTAGGTATAATAATAAACAGGTAGTCATACTTGTTTATATAGAAGTCACAGGAGTAGAAGTAGAAGCAGGCATAAACCAAGTAAAACGCTAGAGACTTTGCTTGATAGGCGTTAACATGGTAAACTACTCTGTATTGTACAGGAGGAGTGTAAGCATATATAAAACTGCTGTACTGTATAGCTGGGATCAGTGGTGTATCCTGGTTTTGTGCTGCCCTAGGCAGGACAAAACTCAGGCGACCCCTCCCCCCCACCGCGCCACCCCCACCCAACCTTTCCCCCCGCCCCGCATTCTAAATACACACACACACATTCACTGACAGATACGCATACACTAGCTAACAGAAACACACACTCGCTAACAGAAACACACACACACTAACAGACACACTCACACTCAGTAACAGACAAACACACTCACTAACAGACACACACTCACTCACTAGCAGACACACACACTCACTAACATACACACACACTCACAGGCAAACACACACACTAACAGACACACACAGTCAGACACACACACACTCACTAACAGACACACACACTAACAGAAACACACTAACAGAAACACACTAACAGACACACACACTAACAGACACACACTAACAGACACACACTAACAGACACAGACACAAACTAACAGACACACACACTAACAGACACACACTAACAGACACACACACACTAACAGACACACACACTAACAGACACACACACACTCATCCACCCACATTACCACATTTTTAAAAATGTATTTAAACACCCACCCCCCAGCCTCCTTACCTTTGGGAATGCTGGGGGGGGGGTGTCTCTTCCTCCCTGGTGGTCCAGTGACTGCTGGTTGAGCGGCGCTGGCTGGCGGGCGGGCGGGCGGCTGGCGAGGGAGCACTTCCTCTAAACTGTCTGCTCAGCTCCCTCGTGCGCCTCCGAGTGAGGCTGGGAGCCGGAATATGACGTCATATTCCGGCTCCCAGCCTCACTCTGCGGCGCGCGAGGGAGCTGAGCAGACAGCTCAGAGGAAGTGCTCCCTCGCCGGCCGCCCACCAGCGCCGCCCGACCGCCCAGCAGCCCGCCGGCAGCCCAGCATGTCCGTTAGCCGCAAGGCTAACAAGACATTTGCTTTGGGCATTTGGGGGCGGCTTTTTTTGTCGCCCCCTGGAAAATGCTGCCCAAGGCAAATGCCTTGTTTGCCTCGCCGCTAATACGCCCCTGGCTGGGACGGATTTCAGTAGGTACTAGCAGGGTCGGTGCAAGGATTTTTGCCGCCCTAGGCAAAAGTAAAGTTTGCCGCCCCCCATATGGCATCACAATGCCCCACCCATATGATCTGCCATGTTAACTAACGCAAGTGCTGCAGTGCCGCCATGTTTACATTAAAAGGCCTGCAGGGACAGGCTATAGACACCAGAACCACTACATTAAGCTGAAGTGGTTCTGGGGACTATAGTGTTTCTTTAATGTGAGGTAAATTAGAGATTAGTGCCACGAATAATATACTAGATTGCCTACTTACAACCAGATGAGGATGATGATGGGCTCTAGCTGCAGGCTGGCTCCACTGGTCTGGTGTAGAACAGGCTCTGGAGGCTGTTTGTAACTGTGGTCACAAAAATCAATGTTCTGGGAGAACAGGAAGCAGCTCAATTTTTTTAACGCCCTTTACACAGCTCAAGGTCTGGGTCCCAGGGTCCACCTTCATGTTCCACCAATGAGTTTGTTCACAGGAGGTGGAGTAGGGGATGTCCTGATATGTGTGTAAGGAATGCATTGTGTGAATCTGTGTTTGTATGTGTAAGGGCTGCAAGGTGTGTTTCTGTGTATGTACGGGATGCAGTGTGTGCGTCTGTAAGGGGTGCATTGAGTAAGTGTAAGGAATGCATTGTGTGTAAGGGTTGCATTTCTTGTGTGTGTGTGTGTGTGTCTGTTTGTGTAATGCATTGTGTGTTTTTCTGTGTGCAAGGGGTGCATTGTCTTTGTGTGTAAGGGGTGAATTGTGTTTGTGTGTGTGTGATGGATGTCAATCTCTCCCCCCTCCCTTGTCACTCTCTTCTCCCCCTCTCCCTCCCTTGTCACTCTCTTCTCCCCCCCCTTGTCCCTCTCTTCTCCCCCCCTTGTCATTCTCTTTTCCCCTGATTGTCCCTCTCTTCTCCGCCCTCCCTTGTTACTCTCGTCTCCCCCGTTGTCACTCTCTTCTCCCGTCCCCACTCTCATTCCCCCTCCCAACCCCGTCAATTCCCCTCCCTGTCAATTTCTTCCCCCCACCCTGTCAATTTCTTTCCTCTCACTTTCAATTTATTCCCCCCACCCTCCCTGTCAATTTATTCCCCCCCCACCCTCCTTGTCAATTTATTCCCCCCACCCTGTCCATTTATTCCCCCCATTTCAATGTATTCCCCCCTACCTGTCAATTTATTCCCCCCCTTTCAATTTATTCCCCTCCCCTCCCTGTCAATTTATTCCCCCTCCCTCCCTGTCAATTTATTACCCCCCCCCGTCAATTTATTACCCCTCCCTTCCTGTCAATTTATTCCCCCCCTTTCCATTTATTCCCCCCTCCCTTTCCATTTATCCCCCCTCCCTCTCCATTTATTCCCCCCCATTCCATTTATTTCCCCCCCCTCCCTTTCCATTTACCCCACCACGGCCCCACCCTCCCCTACCTGTGTTGTAGCGTGGCCGAGCCCTGTATGGTCCGCGGGTACAGGGAGCTTTTGTTTCCTGTACCCGGCTGGACTAAAAGGAAGTGCACACTCAGTGTGCACTTCCTGTTAGCCTGGCCGGGTACAGGAGACAGATGCTACCTGTACCCGTGGACCATACAGGGCTCGGCCACGCTACAGTGAGGGAGTGTCAGCCCCTCTCCTCATGCTGCGCCCGGGCGGTGCGCCCTCATGGACGCACCAGCCCGGGCAAAGCTGCAGCCGCCTGAGGCTCTCTGCAGAGCGCTCAGGCGGCTGCAGCATGAGGGAGGCCAGCGCTCCTGGCAGCGCCCCTTCCCAAGGGGCGTCCTAGGCGGCTGCCTAGTCCGCCTTACAGGTAGTGCCGGCCCTGGGTACTAGGTATGTGAAGATAAAATTATGGCTGTCAAGAACGTGCATAGTTATTATACTAGACATGATGCTTATATCCTAACAGACTGACCACACATGAGGATGCATATGATAGTGCAGGAGTGAGATTCAGAGCAAACACGACTATGCTTCATACACCACATTGCATTTGGGTTATAGTAAGTGAGGGTTAATAGCAACATGTTTGATGTTAGCATTGGATGCACTATCGTTAGTGCCGTTGGTGAAATCTCATTTTAAACCATAAAAAACATATATTTGACCATCATAGTGTAGCACATACCATATCAGTGGATAAATATATGCAAATAAATACAATCACTCTCCTTAGTTAGAGCTAATGAGTTAGCTCTAACTTTAGCAGCCTTTGGGCCTACTGAATAAGAAATGTGATGACGCCGTTGAGAGTCTCTCACATGGTATCGAGGATTAGGAGAGAGAATGGAACATTTGGAACCAGATTCATAAGGACACAAGCATATAAAGGAATGGACTACTGAAGTGGTATGTTTATGGCAGACTGAGGAAACCTAGTAAGCTGGGTTTTTCGCATCTCTGCATTTTTATTGTTTCTGTTTTTAATAATTAAACATACTTTTACTTTAAATCTGATTGATGATTTGGAAAGAGAATGTGGATACTAATAAAAGTGGTGTGGATGTACCCATACACTGTAAGCTATTTGAGCCATTCACTAGAGGCTCTGAAATACGTGAGTGCATAGAGTTACCCTGTAAGGTTTATTCATTTGTTGTACAGTATACTATGAGAATATTTTATTTTATTTGTTGGTGATATTCTGCATTGGAGAACATCCTTGGATACTGCATCTCTTATTAAGGGGATTGACCACTCAAAACTGCTAAAGTTAGAGTTAACATATTAGCTCCAACTAATGTGACTGGTTTTATTTATATTTACATTTACATATATATATTCACTGATATGGTATATTCTACACTATGATGGTTGCATTTTATTGTTAAAAGTGAGAGTTCACAAGAAAGAATGATTGAAGATAAGTATAAGTGTTAAGTGTGATTCACAGTACATAGTTTGTTTATAAGTATTCCACTTCTTGCACACTTTGCAATTGAGGATGAAAAGCAGAAACATTGTTTAATTTCTCCTGTTCTCTGTATACTTAAAAAAAATGTGGAGGGCGGAGCCAAGTTACTGAACTGGATGGCGGCATATTTCATGAGCTCCGTTCTGACAAGCTATTTACAACCCTGTTTGGCAAAGTTTTTCATACTCCCAAAGCTTGTAAACCGAACCCGAAGCCAGAAAACCAAAAAGCCAAGACCTGACAAGCCGAGAATGGAATGAATTTGAACAATTTATGGCGACAGGCCCAAGGTGCCATGGACCCTAAGATGGCCAACCTCACAGATGATGGTTCTGATATCTCAGACAATCTCTCTCTGGGAACAGCAGAGGGATACTTACATGATCCATAGGCTCTCAGGCCGACTTTCTCTCAAAAAGACTCATCCCCGGTGATGACGACGATCCTGAAAGAGCTAATTGCAGACCTCCAACACACCATTCAAACTGAATGGCCCACATCCACAAAGACCTGCAGATGCTCACCAAAATACCCAGCAAACAGCCCTACAACATCTACAACAGGCAGTGCAAGACAATCGCTGCAAGACAAAACGGACCGTCGGTTTGCAGTGCTTGAAGACCAGAGGTGCAGACTGAATCTCAAAATAAGAGGGATATAGGAGAAGACCCCAGACGCAGAGCAAACACATCTTATGCAACGTCTCCTACTAGCATTACTACCCCCTAAGCAAGTTAAAATGGTCGGACTCAAGGAGCTATTCTGACTTCAAAAACCAGCCAAAGCACCGTCCTCAGAACCGAGAAATCTCTTAGATTCCAGAGTGGCAAAGACAAAGCAGCTGTCTTGAATGCAGTCAGGAATCACTCACCATACACCTTTGAAGGCATGCTTCTGTCATTATACGCGGACTTGTCCAAGAACACCATGGCGCGGTGAAGATCGCTCCAGGCCTTTACATCTCTCCTCTGATCCAAAAGCATTGCATATCGATGGAAAATGCCATGCACATTGATGGTACAGCACAGCGCTCCAACACATTTTGTACAGGATCTCAAGGGGGCAAAGGAGCTTTTGCCAACATTGGGCCTCTTACAGGACTCTCTGGCCAAAACGCAACCACACATTACCACATCTCCAACGCAAACTTGGAACCCGGTGACAGCGCTCCCATTTATAACCCAAGGGGCCACACTAGATGCCTACCTAGCTGCCATTACTTGACTGGTTCCTGGCTGCCTGCAGGGACAGGCTTGCATTTACCCAAGAAAAATTTCACCTTTTTGTCTTTTCTGTTGCTGTTATAGATTTATTGCTTTCTTTACCTGTTTATTATCCTTTTCTGATTTGGGCACAGTCATGGGCGTCAGTAAGAGGAGGAAAATAGGGGGTGCATGTGCTCCCCTTCACCCGGATTCAGGGCCAGCCCATCTATAGCCACCCCTGTCATTATCTAATAGGATAATGACCATTTGGAAAAAGGCTACGCCTAGATCTATCAGCCGCTCCACCAGGGCGTGGAGGTGAGGCCGTGTAACTATTGAAACAACGGGTGTAGGGAGGAGGGTTGCCCAGGGACTCGGGGTTACGGAGACATTCAGCACTGAAGTTCCGGTGCTCTATTATTACCTGCAGTGCTCACTTTACCTCTGTGCATTGCAGCAGGGCTGCTCCTGGTGCTGTAGGCTGACTCGTCAGGCTCAAGGTCAGAGCGGCAGAATCCACCTCATATCTGCCATGCTGCATCCTGGCCATGTAGGGAGGAGATCACACAGTAGTAGGTCCCCGAGACCAGAATGGGGGCAGGGAGGGAGTCCTTTGGCGTCAGGGTATGATGGCTCGTCGGAGTCGGGTAGCGGTATGTCCAGGGGGGTGGCCAAGCCCCTAGGCGGGTGATGGAGTCTAGTTTCTCCCTGGCGGGGGGGCGCAGCGCAGGCCATGTCATGGGCACAGCCGTAGTCGTAGCCCCAGGGGAAGTGCAAGCAGGGCTTTCAGGTCCCTGGCTGGCCACTACTGGGAGCAGGATGCCAGGGCTCGGGTCCGGCGATCCCAGGGTGGGGCGAGGAGGGTTAGTACGGAACAGTGCAATCTGCCCAGGAATTCTCCTTCTTGTTGCAGGTCCTCCAGTGAGTCCACCCATGAAGACGACCGGCACTGGAGGGTTCCCCTGGTTGGAGTGAAGAGTCTGGTTATCTACCCTTCTAATCCTCTGGTTCCTCAAGGAGCAGTCCTAGGGCCATCACAGGCGGAGAAAAAACTGTATTGCAAGATACCAAAGTCCTTTGGGAACTGACTACGCTCCTTTTGTATTCTCGCCAGCGTTATTGGAGAATGGTCCCCAGGAATCTGCTCGTCTGTTTTGCTACCTGGATGGGGTCTGGGAGGCGTGTAGGACGTATGGGGGCATGGCCTGGTGGAAGTATGAAGAGCAATTCCACCAGCATCTTGCGGCCAATCCTGGTATGCAGTGGAACCAGATGGACCTGCCGTTATGGATGAAGCTCATGATGGCCCAGAAAGCATCGGCCTTTCAGCCGGTGCCTTGCCAGCCTTGCACCATTTCGTGCGGGTGTCTTCGTCAATGAGGGCAGACCTGGGGGTTTGGGACACGTTCCTGGAACATTTAAATGGCACAGTGTTCTTCAGGCAGGAGGCAGTGTCAGCTGCCGAATTGGAGCAGTTTACGGACGCCTCGGGTAGCGTGGGATTTGGGGCATACTTTGGTTATTATTATTATTATTATTGCAATTTATATAGCGCCAACAGATTCCATAGCGCTTTACAATATTATGAGAGGGGATTTAACTATAAATAGGACAATTACAAATAAACTTACAGGAACAATAGGTTGAAGAGTACCCTGCTCGATCGAGCTTACATTCTATAGGAGGTGGGGTGTAAAACACATTAGGACAGGAATTTGCAGTCAAATAAGGTGGACTGCCCTTAAGGAGAGGGCAAGAGACAGGTATGTGAGGTATTGGTTAGTCTTGGAGGCCATAAGCTTTCCTAAAGAGATGGATTTTAAGGCACTTCTTAAAAGATGCAAGACTAAGGGAGAGTCTGATGGCGGTAGGCAGGCTATTCCATAGGAAGGGAGCCGCCCGCGAAAAGTGCTGCAAGCGCGAGTTGGCCGTACGAGTGCGGACAACGGACAGGAGGTGGTCACGGGCAGAGCGGAGAGACCGAGAAGGGACATACCTATGGATCTGTGAGGAGATATAAGAGGGGCTAGAGTTGTTCAATGCTTTATAGGTGTGAGTTAGTACCTTGAATTGACTCCTATACAGGGGTGTATTAGCCGCGAGGCAAACAAGGCATTTGCCTTGGGCGGCATTTTCCAGGGGGCGGCAAAAAACGCCGCCCCCAAATGCCCAAGGCAAATGTCTTGTTAGCCTTGCGGCTAACAGACATGCTGGGCTGGTTGCTGGGCGGCCGGCGAGGGGGCTCTTCCCCTGAGCTCTCTGCTCAGCTCCCTCGCGCGCCGCCCGCAGAGTGAGACTGGGAGCCGGAATATGACGTCATATTCCGGCTCCGCCTCCCAGCCTCACTCTGCGGGCAGCGCGCGAGGGAGCTGAGCAGAGAGCTCAGGGGAAGAGCTCCCTCGCCGGCTGCCCAGCCTGCCCGCCAGTGCCGCCCTGCAGCCACTGGACCACCAGGGAATGGGAGAACCCCCCCACCCCCAGCATTCCCAAAGGTAGGGGGGGGGGGAGTAAATAAAAAAAAAAAAAATGTGTTAATGTGAGTGTGTGTGTGTGTGTCTGACTGTGTGTGTCTCTGACTGTGTGTGTCTGTTAGTGTGTGTGTGTCTGTTAGTGTGTGTGTGTGTGTGTCTGTTAGTGTGTGTGTGTGTGTGTCTGTTAGTGTGTGTGTGTGTGTCTGTGACTGTGTGTCTGTGACTGTGCCTGTGACTGTGTGTGTGTCTGACTGTGTGTCCGTTAGTGTGTGTGTCTGTTAGTGTGTGTCTCACTGTGTGTGTTTGTTAGTGTGTGTTTGTGTGTGTGTCCGACTGTGTGTGTTTGTTAGTGTGTGTCTCACTGTGTGTGTCTGTTAGTGTGTGTCTCACTGTGTGTGTCTGTTAGTGTGTGTGTGTCCGACTGTGTGTGTGTGTGTCCGACTGTGTGTGTCTGTTAGCTAGTGTATGCGTATCTGTCAGTGAATGTGTGTGTATTTAGAAGGCGGGGCAGGGGGAAGGGATGGGTGGGGGTGGCGCGCGCGCGGGGGGGGGTGTCTGAGTTTTGTCCTGCCTAGGGCAGCACAAAACCAAGATACACCACTGCTCCTATAGCATACAGGAAGCCAATGTAAGGACTGGAAGAGGGGTGAGGTGTGAGAGAAACGACTAGAGAGGAAAATCAGTCTAGCAGCAGCGTTCATTACGGACTGTAGGGGTGCAGTACGGCTTTTGGGAAGACCAATCAGGAGAGGGTTACAGTAATCCATGCGGGAAATTACTAGAGCATGGACAAGCTCCTTGGTAGTATCTGGTGCAAGAAAGGGGCGGATGCGGGCTATGTTTTTAAGATGGAATCTACAGGATTTGGCAACATGCTGGATGTGAGGCTCAAAGGTGAGACCAGAGTCAAGTATGACGCCAAGACAGCGCGCTTGCAAGGATGGACTGATGTTGGTACCACAAACTTGAAGGGAGAGCGAAAGAGGAGGATCAGTACCCTGCACTTTCACAAATCCCCTCTCCCCCTGCACAGATACTCTCTCCCCCTACCTCCCCTGCACACATCCCCTCTCACCCCTCACTCCCCTGCACAGATCCCCATGCATCCCTGTCAGCCACCCTCCCTGCACAGATCCCCTCTCCCCATCTCTCCTCTGCGCAAATCCCCTTTCTCCCTGCCTCCCCTGTACCTTGACAGTACCCTCACTCCCCTGTACAGATCCTCTCTCCCCTTGCTTATCCAATAGTTCCTCTCCCTCCCCGCTCCCTCCCCTGCACAACCACCCTTCACTGTACTCTGACAGTCCATCTTCCTCCCTGCACAGATCCCCGCTCTCCCCTGTACAGACTCCCTCTCCCCCTGCCTCCTCAGCACCCTGACAGTCCACCTCCCTCCTCTGCACAGATCCCTTCTCCCCTGTACTGTCCCTCTCTCTCCACAGATCCCACTCCGCCCTGCACCCTCCACACACACCCTCCCTCCCAAAAAATAAAATAATGTTTTTTAAAAATGTGTAAAAAATAAAACTCAATAAGCTGTGTTTCACTCCTAAGTGTTTCTTTTCACACCAATTAAAAGTTAAATATACTGAAGCGCTTCACTAACAATAATTATTTAAAGGAACACTCTGCCCAAATGGGCAACCCCCTCTACCCCCATAAAATCACTGTTTAGTAGATATGCCCCTCAATGAATTACATTCATGACTTTTTCATGCATGTATTCATTGGGTGTATATCTTAAAAAAACTTGAAAAAGTTGTAAACTGTGTTGGGCAAGAGGCATTGAGTACTTAAAAGAGGTATGTCTGGTGCAGCCACGGACGTCCGCGACTGCAATGGACATGACATGGGATAGGGGAGGCAAACTCAGGGGCAGCACCGGGCGGCAAAAGCTCTAGCTACGCCATTGATGCAATGTTGAATTTTACACCGATTGTTATTCCTGAACTGGTCAGTGTTGTACTAGCATTGTATGCTCATATGCTATTCTTCGCACAACAAAAATAAAGAATATAATGTAAAACAAATTTGTGAAAAACTAAAAAAGATTAGGAGCAATTACAATCTTTAATGCTGGTATACAACTGCTATTCACAATTTGTATACAAATGTGCAATATGAAGAACTGGGATCCATATGTCAGATTTCTCACAATATTTGTTTGTGTATCGAGAGAGCTTTTGGTACATGAGAATGTCACCACCATCTGTTGTGTTTCCTATTCTCAGTGTTAGAGTTTAAATGTAAGACATCCTTGGCATTGTAATCATGTAGCAGTATTTCATACAGCTAAATGCACTAAGCATCAAGATAACATAACATTTAAATTTGATATAAAAATAACTAGGAAATACATTGGAAGCTCACCAGTATATTTTCTTTCAATTTATTAGTCTTGAAATATGCAACGCTGATAATATAATTTACCTTAATAAATAATTTTAATACCATTAACACTAATTAATACTAATTTGCTAATTTAAACACGGAAGTGAATAAATAAGGAAACTTGGCTGTAGCCTTTATTACACATGTGGTAGAATCACTAAACATTTTTTCTCTATGGGACCTCTTATATGCTGCGGTGTTGCAACATAAGCAAATTGCAATTGACTTCTCTATTCCAATGGACCTGTGACCCCTGCACTGCCTGTAGGTCTATTTCTACCTGGTAGTTTAGCAAGGAGTGGAGATGTGAGCCACTGGTGGCATAGATCTCTTATCCTTGCTGGTTCCTCCACATTGTCATGCTGGTGTCTTCGTACACACCACTGCTGACAGACGTTGCAAATCTTGGCTATCCCCCCTTTTAATCAGTAACTAGAAGAATCCATGCTAGGAGTTCAAATCAGTGTTCAAATTGTTTTCTGTTACCAAATTATGCCAATCAACACAAAAAGTGAATACTGTCAGGAATTCAAAATGAATTGAAGAGAATTTAAAATGTAAGACATTTAGCGGAACTGGAAACATTCTCCAAGTCAGATAACAATTCACACATGTGAATTATCTGCCAGGGTGAATCCACTATGTATATGTCAGCTAATAGCTAGGTGGTATCACTAGATTTTCATGTCATAACATGGAATGATGATAAGTATATTTACATTTTCCATGAAGCATAATTTATTAAAATAAATGCTAATCCTTTTTTGTGGCTCGTTGTAGACTTGTTCTATTCTAACGTATTACAACAAAGCACCTTGTTGGGGCTATTTTGTTGTATATGTGCATGTGATTTAACTCCCTGAATAATAGAAGAAAGGCAACCTATAATTGGTCAGTTCAGGTTGGACCATTCTTTGCCCTTTTTAATGGAAAAAAAAGTGCAGCTGTAAAAAAACTAAACAAAAAAACCCAACACTTACTCTTGTCTCCTAAGCCCTAATTACATACTCCAAGCTTTATCTAGTGCCAATGACTTTAATCAGGAAGTGGGTGTGTTATCCCAGCAAATCTATATAGCTGCATTGTTTACCTGGGCGTATGTAAAGCGTGTGCTAGGTGTGTCCAGGCACACCCTAAAGTGGCGCAAAATTGTCCTCCCACTTTCCTTGTGAGTACTTATACATGACTTGGGTTCTCATGTTTTTGAAGAAATACCAGGTGTACTGCTGGATATCATGTGCATTTTATAATTAGTATTTAAATAAAGCATAGATTATATTTTTCTGGGTACACACCATGAGCTGTGCATGCAAGTGATTGCACATTTAAACGTGGCTCCAATTAATTACTGCCTTATGCAGATTTGTTATGAATATTTCTTTTTTAGAAACTATTTCTTCTATGCAACTAATAGTTTTTTTTTTTTTTTTATCCTCTAACATTTCTGCTGATATGGTATACAAGCCCCTTACACTTGGGGCATCTGTTAGTGGACTGATCAACTCGATGTGATCACCCTAACAGAGACTGCTTTTAAACTCACACAATTAAAGTCAAAATCTATATTGAAGCAGTTAATGTAAAGATATAAAAGAGTAAAAACATCAAACATTTAATACACACGTCATTCTTACTGTCCAATTCTTTACACAATTCTAAGCCACGAATTTATGTTCTTTGACAAAGTAGCCTCTAGACTTTAAATAAATGGCTTGTCTTTGAGTACATATTTGGTTTCTACCCTGTGCTTCACATATGTTCAATTAAACTTTGATCTTCTGTTTTCTATTTAGGTGACTTTTTGATCGTGGTTGTTAGGACGTCTCACTGAAAATCCTGACGGTATATTTATTTATTTATTCCTATTTTTTCCTAGGGTTTAATTTTAAATAGCAATCAGACAGCACGAAATAGCTTTTTATTCTCTTCAACAAATGATGTTGCTGAATATAACTGCAAGAGCAATTTTGTTATACTTCATAAACTAAGTGTGGTTTTACAGAGAACTTCGTAATCAAAGAGAGAGGGGTTAATATTCCGTTTAACCCTTTGAATGCAGAGTTTTGCCCAATGCACTTGAAGGCAAAGTGCTGGACGCAGCTCTAGCACTCAAAGAGTTAAACCAAGCAACTTCCTGCAATGTTTTTAAACTGTTTCTTGAGATTATCTTGCTTTCTGAAAAAAGGAGAGTTGTTTTTAACAACATGCAATAAAGTAATTCCTGACTCAAAGACATTTAGGGTCACTGTCAGATGTCTGATTTTAACAATACATGAGTATGACCTAGTAACAGGGGCTCAATTAAGCTCTGAACAATAGAGATAAAATCAGCGAAGCGCAGGTATTTCCACTTTATTGTTTTCGCCAATCTATGGTAGTCAATAAAATGACTGAATTCAATTTTGTTTTTGTATTGTTAGAGCAGGATTACAATCATTAAGGCCCCATTCAACAAACAGAGAATAGACACATGTCTTTATTTACAGCTGTCTGCATGGAAAGAATGCAGTCTATTGCCCCATTTCTGCTCTGATAATCAGCTTCAGTATGAATTAGGCAAACGCTAGCTTTTGGATTCTAGGCAAAATGGTGCTTTATGAAAAGATTACTGTGCTATGACAGTTTGTCAGCAGTACAACTGCAGAGCCAGTGCTTCCTCTACTTGTTTAGGGTCCTATGGTTTTGTGACCGCAGTTATTTAAGACCTATTGCACACAGAATGGAACATTAAGCAAATATTAACATAGGCATGCCGGTGTAAACACTCATTGTTAGAAGAAGAATAGTGCAATCTAGTATTGATGTGTTGTTGTTGTCAAACTTAAAGTGAACCTGTCACCCAAAATGACCTAACTTAAAGGACCACTCTAGTGCCAGGAAAACATACTCGTTTTACTGGCACTAGAGTGCCCTGAGGGTGCTCCCACCCTCAGGGTCCCCCTCCCGCCCCGCTCTGGAAAGGGGAAAAGGGGTAAAACTTACCTTTTTCCAGCGCTGGGCGGGGAGCTCTCCTCCTCCTATCCGCCTCCTCTCCGCCCCATCGGCTGAATGCGCACGCGCTCAGCCGGTCGCATAGGAAAGCATTTACAATGCTTTTCTATGGACGCTTGCGTGCTCTCACTGTGATTTTCACAGTGAGAATCACGCAAGCGCCTCTAGCGGCTGTCAATGAGACAGCCACTAGAGGATTAGGGGGAAGGCTTAACCAATTTATAAACATAGCAGTTTCTCTGAAACTGCTATGTTTATAAAAAAATGGGTTAACCCTAGCTGGACCTGGCACCCAGACCACTTAATTAAGCTGAAGTGGTCTGGGTGCCTAGAGTGGTCCTTTAAAGGAAAACTGTCATCATTCTTTATCCTTGAAAATAAAAGTTTACGTTTAATGCATACTCTGTGTGTATTATTTGTGTAATGTGTTAATGTAAGAAAATACATATTTTAAGTGTATCTTCTGGCTCTGTGGGGCCAGCCATCTTTAAGTCCTCTTTGATCAGAAGTAAGAATTATATGATATCAAAGACGATTGCTGACATATAAACAGCATAGGGTACAGCTGTAAAAATGTCCAACACATGCACCTGTCAGAATAATGGTGCAAATGTACACTAGTTCTTGATTACTTGCACAATATTTGGCCATATGAGTGCTGCTTCTGACCAAGGAGGATTTAAAGATGGCTGCTTCCTTGGAACAAAGGTAAGATGCTGAAAAGAGACATTGAGCAAAAATGAGCAACAATGAATAAATATGTCACCCAGCATATTTATATGCAAATAGAGACTATAATACCTATAAGCTCTTTTTAAAAATAAAAACTGATTTTGTTTAAGAAAAGTATAAATGTGCTTGTGCATATATTTTCTGTATAAAGTTTATACTCAACAACATTTCCAATGTCATTGTCAATAATACAAGTAGACATTGATATGTACTGAGATCTGTCTAGAAATGTCTAGCACCTTATATTGAGCTTTTCTGTTCTTTTT
Organism: Pelobates fuscus; assembly: GCF_036172605.1. Classification (NCBI taxonomy): domain Eukaryota; kingdom Metazoa; phylum Chordata; class Amphibia; order Anura; family Pelobatidae; genus Pelobates; species Pelobates fuscus. The sequence continues at coordinate 351,032,410 of NC_086317.1, read as the reverse complement.
TGCAGATTGGTTTAAAAAAAGTCACATGTCAAGGAGCAGCCAATTAACGCCATGTTGTTAGGAAAAATAGAGCTGCAAGCTTGCAAAACATTCTTTATAAAAATAAATTAGTGGGCTATTTTATCTTTTAAGCAATACATAGTTTCCCTATTCCTATATTATCGGTTGGTTATGGTTTAGAATAGATAAGCATGGAGCTACTTGGAACAGACCATGTCTGGGTGGTATATCTAAAAACAGGTTGCAGAAGCTGCATATCTTTTCCCTGAAGTCTTTGCAAGTTCTCCCATTCTAACCCCGCCCAGACTTTCTGTGGCTGTCCAATCACAGACTTCCCAATGCAGCTTAATGCGAAATCTTTGCAAGGCAGGTGCTCTGGGGAATTGCCTGCCTTTTGCCTGCTCCACTGAGATAAACTACCAGGAAGTAACAGGACTGGTTGTCTGATTGACAGCGAGGGTTATGTAACAAGGTTAATTTATAAAAGTGCCAATTTCTATGAAAATCTACAAGCATAAGTGCTTTTGGGGTCTGCAGTATGCCTTTAAACAAATGAAGCAAAGCCCCAGTAAATTCATCTGTCAAATTCCTTGTTTGAAAGGCAATATAAACTGGTACATAATGTCGACCTGTAATAACCAAACCTGGAAAAACTGTGCATTGTTGTGGAAGATGTATCAGAGTAATTGTATTTCCATTGTATTCAGTAGTATACATCTTGCATTAAATTCACTTGAACAGTGTTACGTTTATGTGAAAAATGAAGAAGAAAGTATTGCGGGCAAATAGTTAACCCAAAGGAATTATGTGGCGGCTGGCCAGCACTTGTACGCCAACTGCTACATAAAACAAAGTAAATCAATTAATGTACAGCATTCAGTTTTGAATCAGATGAAATCTGGACTTAATTCGGGCCAGTTTAGGACAAGAATTGTAAAATCTGATCATTGTTAAATTGCATGAATAATTTCTAGATTTTGCACTCCAATTGGCCCCGTATCCAACTGAATTGTTTTGCCCCATTCAGTATGAGGCCATTTGGACCTTGGTGAATTACCCTGTGAATATTTCATGCAGATACAATCTTTATCACACTGACTGTGTTGGAACTTCACTAAAATTCCAATGCAGTCCCAAAATATCATAACACAAAGAAGGACTACTTCGTCTTAAGTGTTTTTCCAACCCTTGACAAAACTTGTCAATTTCCCCAGCCTTCGCTAGCAATGGCAGCCAGGAAAAGGGCACTGATCTTGCAGGACCCACCACATAAATACTCTTTAGGCAATCAGGTCATGTCGTAAGAATACATTAAATAATTATATGTTTCTTAACTTCTCTCTTTGACAACATCATGTGTAATATCTATCTCAGAATATCATGGAATCAGAAGGTCCAGAATGGAAACTCAAAGAGCGAGTCAGAAGTAACTTACCCTTATTTTTGTTTCCCCAATCACATATATTTTTACTTAAATTAGAGTCTGAGTAGGTCAGAAAAGCATCAATGAATAAATATGTCACCCAGCTATTAAAGATGATTGCAATTATATGTTGTTAGGCAGTGGCAAAGGGCACAGATAGGTGGTGGTGCTTTGCCAAAACTAAATTAAACTTTCAATGTCCGTACAAATATGACTTTGCAGCAGCTGATTGCATGATTGTGATGATGTTTATCTTGGATATGTTATTTCACTTATACATTTATTTTCTAGGTTCAGTGCCATCATGATTTTCTTTGACATGCTAGATAGGTTTGACACCTATAGTTACAAAAATGCATTTACTGAATATAAAATTTAAAACGCCATATCAACAAGATTGGCAAAATATACTCCAATACTCAGTTTGACATGTGAGATGAAACTAGGTTCAAACTTTCCTTTCGCTTTCTGCTTTTGAATGTGGAGGCATCTATACTTGTACAGGGCAATTACATAAATGGTTACCTGTGGTGTACGTACCACAACAGGCATGCAGAGGCCTTGTGCTGGCAAGTGTGCCACACATTTTGCCACATTACGGGTACTGCAGTGTATCTGATAGTCACTGTTGATGTGCCTGCAGCTGTCATCCCACTCCATAATTGGCAGCTTCCAGGGAGTACAACATGACCCTATTGTGAACTCACTTGTGCAAGTCTATGGTAGTCTATGGAACAAAATGGAACCCAATGATCCTTTTTATTAGAAGAACCTAAAACAGCTATATTAACCACTCACTGTAACGCAATGGGTGATGGAATAGGAGAGGAGCCTAGGGTTCTCTCCTGGTTACTACGTGATATCCTAACTCGCAGAATAACGGAGTAAGTTATCAGACAATTTATTTATAAAATATTTTACCAGGAAAGATACATTGAGATTTCTCTCATTTTCAAGTATGTCCTGGTTCCACAAAACATTGCATCGTTACAATAGGGTACAATAAAATACAAAACAATATTTATACACAACATGTAGACAAAATGTAACATAGAACAGGTAGGAAATATATAATCTACCATGACAGGTGCGTTCTATTTTGAGATATATAGAGAGGGATCTCTTAAAGGATTTTAGGCCTGGGGAAGATTTGAGAGTGTGCAGGAAGTCTTTCCATAATTGCAGTGCTCTGTAGGAAAATGAGGATTGAGTCACATTTTTTTGTATTTTTTTGTATTGGGTAGACTAAAATAAAGTGTTGGTACTGGAATTGAGGTTATAGGTGGTGGAGACAGAGGGGGAGAGCACCCTGTTAAGGTAGGGTGGGAGCTTGACAGAAAAGCTCTTAAACACAAGGCAGGAAAGATGAACATTTTAACATGTCAAAATGGTGAGTCAAGTAATTACATTGTAGCACAAAGCGGCAGAATGAGTTATGCAATGTAGTAAGTTTATTCCTACACTCTCTATTTTGTCATTCATAGTGTCATCTATGTTGTGAGGGGACTGGTGTGAAAGACTAGGGGGGTTATTTTAGTGATGAAACATAGGAACAATCAAGCCAAACGGCATGATCTACAAATCTCGACACTGATAATTTATATCTTCATTGAACTGTGAGCCTGGGCAGTTCCCTTCTAAAAGTTCCCCTCAGACACACTGTTTGGTCAATGTTCCACACTTTAGACCTAAGTCCCCAGCTCACAGAAAAATGTAAGGATTCCCCTTACTTGCCCTCCTGGTTGGCTAATTGTCTCCAAACCACTGGACACCCTAACTACCTGACACTGTCATTTATAAATATAGGTCATTGCTAATCTAGCTACATTAATTTAATATTATTTTAATTGAATTATACCTTGAATTTTTTGTTACTTTTATTTACCAGTCTTTATTACTTATCAATGATATTGGTTGGCTTCAAGGGCTATTTTTAAATTAAATCTGCATTTTTCCAGCAATGGATCACATATATTTTACTTTTGCTGATTAAGTAAGGTTGTTGAGGATGACCAGTAATATTAACTTGATGCTCTCGGAGAATTAGGAACCTATACATTTTTTTAGGGCTATGTCATCTCCCAGTCAGATACGCATGATCTGATTCTCAGTCAGCAGGTATCAAGGAGGTATCAAGGAGTACGCAATTTGTATATGTACGCTGTCTACTTTGGAAATCTGATCTACATGTTTTCTTTTCATTTTCTTCTAGCATTGCATGCTTTTACATATGGTAAATTTCAAACAGGAAACATATTTCACGTTTGTTTATTTGTAATTACAACATTATCTTTGTTAACCACATGCATTTTATTCTGCAATTTTTATGAAACATTTCCCTAAATGGTGAATCAAGGTGGTTGTAAATGCTTATTCACACCATTACTGAATTTTATACAAACATGACTTTATTGGGAATTCAAAGTGAATTTCAAATTTTAAGCCAAAATAGCTGAATTTGAAACATTACTTATGGCCTGTAAATTCTCAAAAAATTCACATATAGAAATTTAGTTTAAAAAAAACTGATAGACAGAATTATACAAACACTGCCATTAATATGCCCGTCACTCATTAAACTAGCTGCAATAGATTGCTCTCATAGGTACTTGCATACAAAATTGTAGGATTAGGATTATGATGAGGAAGAATACGATATTCAATTTTAGAGAGACAGAGTTTTAGAAAGTGGGAGGACATCCAATCCGAAATGGAAGAAAGGCATGTCAAGCTGGTGACACATTCTAATAGAGTGGGGAAGAGATCAGGGTTATAAAGATATACCTAGGTGTCTGTCATCGGCATACAGGTTTTAGCAGTATCCAAAGGAATTAATACGTTTGCCAAGATAGGCAGTGTAAGTCAACATATTTTAAGTGAATACTTCAGGCCTGGAATAATGTATTATTTGATAGTACCGGCTCACCTATGTACACAGGTGTAATAAAGATTAAAAGAGTATGTTCAGAGTGAAACTTTCCAGGGTACAATGGGTGGTGATAGCCTGCACAGGCTTTCTCACATTATGAAATTCCAAATGACTTTGCTAAGCTTTCCAAATGATATAAATTATACATAATACAACATCTAAACATATCATAAATATATATAAATACAATATATTAATATATTTAAAAAATTTTTTATATTTTTTTCATAATATTAAATCATTTGGATAGCTTATCCAACAAAATGTAATTGAGGCCTATATATAGGATTCTTCCAATCCTAGTTGGATAGTACACTTAGGCAAATTTAAAAATAAAAATAGTTTCAGGCAATTTTGATTTTAAGTTTTTCGATGTGGCATTTCATACATACATGCGATCATTTTGGGAATAACGAAGCAGACAAACCAAAATGACATAATTGGCAAATCAACGTACTGCAAAATATAAATAATATCTATATATATTTTGCAATACACTGAAGGGTGCATTGGTTTGCAGCTCAAGTGAAAAGAGTAAACAAAATCAATATGTATATATAATAAAGTAAATATATCTATAAATAAAGATTTTAGTTTTTATTGTTCCTCTTTTGTCCCCTCTAGTAATCACCTCTCACATGATCTGTGAATCAAATCAACCATTAGTCATCTTTTTTCCAATCAACTTTTTTTGGCACGGTGAATGGTTCTCCAAACTTACTAAACATAAAGGTTTTGTGCATTGTTCATTTAGTTTGTTTCATGATTAATCCATATAGCATTTCGCAGCACAGGATTTCAGACAAATCACAGATCACCCAAAATGTACAATTTAGAAGAAACAAAACGCACAAGGTAGATAGATAGACAGACAGACAGACATGTTAGAGTACATATATTAGATTAGATATATCAGATAGATTAGATAGAGCACGTAGATTAGACAGATATATCCTATAGATATATAGCTAGATCAGATAGATAGATCAGATAGATAGATTTCCTATAGACTGTAAGCTCGTTTGAGCAGGGTCCTCTTCAACCTATCGTTCCTGTAAGTTTTCTTGTAATTGTCCTATTTATAGTTAATAATATTGTAAAGTGCTACGGAATCTGTTGGCGCTATATAAATGATAACAATGATAGATAGATAGATCAGGTAGATAGATAGATAGATAGACCAGATAGATCAGATATATAGATAGATAGATGAATAGATAGAGCGATAGATAGATGATAAATAAATGACCTAATCACAGTTAAACCAAAAGGCCACATTGCATTACTGTAATTCTAGTTGGTGTCCCCAGAAGCCGAACTACCCAGATCTTTCTCACCCGTCGCTCCTCCCATACCTCGCCCCTCTGTCGATCCTTACACTGGCTTGATGTATCCTATAGATGTCAATTCAAAATACTAACCCTAACCTATAAAACTCTAACCAACTCTAGCCCATCTTACATTTTTTTCACTGATTCATAGATATGCCCCTTCTTGGTCTCTCCGCTCTTCCGGTGACCTTCTCCTGTTCCCTGCTCACACCCTTACTGCTAACTCGTGCTTGCAGGACTTCTCGTGGGTGGCTCCCTTCCTTTGGAACAGTCTGCCTACCCCTGTCAGACTCTCCCCTACTCTTCAATTGTTTAAAAAGTCCCTCAAAACACATCTGTTCAGAAATGGTTATGGACTCCCAGAGTAACTTATCTATATCTATCCATATTTGTCTCCTGCTCTACTAAAGAGCCACACTCCACTCTCTCCTCCAGTTATGCTACTTTTCCACCTTGTTTGGTGGCTGTCACCGTTGCTGCCCTGTTGTGTATTTGTACCCCATCTCCTCTAGACTGTAAGCTTGTTTGAGCAGTGCCCTCATCTACCCGTTCCTGTGTCACTGTGTAATTGTCTCATTTATTGTAAATGTCCCCACCCCCTTTCATAATATTGTAAATCACTGTGGAATTAGTTGGCGCTTTATACATATCAATAATAATAATAATACATAGATAGATAGATAGATATTGTGTATTGTTTATATATATATATATATATATATATATATATTCTATACAAATACAGGTGTTGGCACATGACGTGTTTGTTTCCCCTCACAGAATGTTCCTGTTGTTTGGTTGTGTTGCTAAATTTAGAACCGGTTGACAGTGAAATAAAATAACTTCAGGGGATGTGTCAAATCTTATCTTCCATATGACTACTGCAGAACACAATAAAACATTGTTCGGAGCACAGGTGCACGCAATCTTCTGTCTCCATATATGATCCAATACTAATCATATCTCACATTTGAGCTTATCTCTTCTGCAATGCATATGTGAAATCCATTTCTCTTCATAAAATGCGACACAGGGATGGTAATACTTGAAGGCCTTCCTAAAGCACCCAGCAAAATGCTGTACATCTGTTAACATTTTGAGACACAGATGTTGAATAATCAGTTTACTAAGACTGTTAGCGCAATTTAAAAAGTATATGTATATAGCAATGCCATGGTCACATCAAAGCATTCTGTATTTTAATTGAAATGCTTTGATCACATTCTTCTTAATGTAGGTCTAATTGTTACAAAAGCAGAATAACAGTTAATACAATTATCTGCTTAAATAAGAAACATATTGTATTAAAGACACACTACAAGCACCATAAACACTATAGCTTGTTGCAGTGGTTATTGTATTATTAAGCTATCCCTGCAAATATCACACAAAAATTAACAGAATAAAACTGATCATAAAACTAGCAGCTTATACTTAGAGTAAACAGGAATTAACACTACTAAACATCTAACGAGAGCTCTAAGAAACATAAAATTCGAAATAAAAATTGTATAAATTCAGTTACGATTCAAAATACATAAATAACGCATAAAGTTGACAGGAAGATTCTTAGTGTCCAAGTGTATTTTATAAAAACTCAATCATGTACATAATGTAGCTAGCAAGTGTAAGTTATTTCAAGATCAAATAACCTGCAAAAACGTTACACTTACTACTGATAATATAGTACTCAATCAGCAATTATACATAGTGGTACATTACACCTTATCTACACTAAAAATCACTTTGAACTATAACAAAGGTGGTGAACTGCCAGGAAATTAGGATGTCACACAATTCACATAATACAGAACCATCCCTCTACAATGCAAATTGTTGTTGTTGCACTCGAAGTTTTAATGCATGTAATTCCTCAGCAACACTTGTATACATCTAAATTCCAAATGCCAGCACGCTGGGGTTTCAAAACAATTCTTACTTTATTACATCAAAAGAAATCTGGGTTTGATGTTTCAGTTCACTTACAGGACTTTTATCAGGACAAGCATCAGGAATTACATTAAAAACAGGAATTGTGGGCATGTCCAGAACATATATTTAGCAGGAATGGTGCTGCCATAGTGACCATAATATATATGATTCCTTTTGGGTTGAGCACCCCGTCCAGCCCCGCAGCGTCAGAGGCCCCTTTGGAGGTGATCACAGATCATATATATTTGAGGAGGTTTTGGATAGTAATGTCATTTTTATTACAATTTTCATAGAGCAGATGTATTATATGCATTGTGAGTATATACATCAAAACACTATCACTTTAACTGTTTAGTTTTGACACTAAATTATTTCGAATTTATCACATTCATTTTGCATTATATATATATTTACAATGTTCTTACTACAGATTATTAAAATACACTTTAGCTTATTTAGCACCAGCACTATTTAATTTGTCTCCCATGTTGGAATTAGGGTAGGACCCATCAAAATAGGGGTACTGTGAAGTAGGGAAGGGCGTTAACACAATATGGTCATATGGTAGAACTGAATCCCCATATTTGTTCTCTGAGATAGGTCATTTTAAGTAGCCTTGTAAAATGTAAAAATGTAATGTTATGTGTGCATTGTTCCTTAATCTGTATTGTGTACTGTGTTACTGGCATTGCACAAAAGGGCAATCCTGCAAGACAAGGGATGTGTCTATGTGGGCATTTCAGGTGTTTCCTTTGTGTCTGTGGTCTCCAAAGCTAGAACACATTCTGCCCTTTAATTTTAATCCCTGGCTGTATGATTTAGAGTACATCTTATACACGATGTCGACACGTGCGGCATTTGTGCAATGATGTTGCATGTGTATCATACGTGATGATGTCATATGCATAGTGACGTCACGTGCTAAATGATCAGAGGGCAGGTGTGAAACATCCTTTTCAATATTAGGAAGTAAAATTTGCTAATAACTATAGACTGCTCATTAATTTAATACGTTTCTTTCTATATCTCTTTGAATTTATTTTTGTAGCTCTGTCTGAATATTGAGATTGGCTTTTGTTGCTATAATAAAGACCAGCTGTGGATACTGTATAGATCAGTGATGGCGAACCTATGGCACGCGTTCCACAGGTGGCACGCCGGGCCCTTTCTGTTGGCACGTGGCCATAGGTCCGCCATTAATGCAGAGTAGGCACCTGCCTGCCCGAAACGGCAGGCGCCTACTCTGCTTCTGGGTCGGGAGGCAGGGTTAGGGATCTGTAATGCAGCTTCCCTGTCCTCCCGCGTGATGCAGTGTGGAGTGTTGCCGAGCGTTACCATGGCAACACTCCACACAGCATTGCGCGGGACGACAGGGGAGCTGATTCACAGATCCCTCAGCCTGCAGGGCTTTCCACCACCGGACCACCAGGGATGGCTGTGACGCGCCCCTCCCTACTTCATTAAAGGTAAGAAGGAGGGAGGGAGGGAGGATACTGGCACCCGCACCCCTACCCCCCAAGCACCCCTATCCCCCCAGCAGTACCCCTACCACCCCTATCCCCCCAGCAGTACCCCTACCACCCCTTCCCCCCAGCAGTACCCCTACCACCCCTTCCCCCCAGCAGTACCCCTGCCCCCCACAACAGTACCCCTACCCCCCAAGCACCCCTATACCCCCAGCAGTACCCCTACCCCCCAGAAGTACCCCTACCACCCCCAGCAGTACCCCTACCACCCCCAGCAGTACCCCTTCCCCCCCACAACAGTACCCCTTCCCCCCCACAACAGTACCCCTACCACCCCCACAACAGTACCCCTACCCCCCAGCACCCCTATCCCCCCAGCAGTGCCCCTACCACCCCCATTAAAGTTAAGAAGGAGGGGATTAGGAGGAGGGAGGGAGGAGGGAGGGGGGATACTGACACCCCCCCAGCAGTACCCCTAACCCCCCAAGCACCCCTATCCCCCCAGCAGTACCCCTACCACCCCCAGCAGTACCCCTTCCCCCCACAACAGTACCCCTACCACCCCCACAACAGTACCCCTACCCCCCAGCACCCCTATCCCCCCAGCAGTGCCCCTACCACCCCATTAAAGTTAAGAAGGAGGGGGTTAGGAGGAGGGAGGGAGGGGGATACTGACACCCCCCAGCAGTACCCCTATCCCCCCAGCAGTACCCCTACCACCCCCACAACAGTACCCCTACCCCCAGCACCCCTATCCCCCAGAAGTACCCCTACTCACCCAGCAGTACCCCTACCCCCCACACAGTACCCTTACCCCCCACACAGTACCCCTAACCCCCCCAGCAGTACCCCTACCCCCCCAGCAGTACCCCTACCCCCCCAGCAGTACCCCTACCCCCCAGCAGTACCCCTACCCCCAGCAGTACCCCTACCCCCCAGCAGTACCCCTGCCCAGCACCCCTACCCCCCACACAGCACTCCTTCCCCCCACACAGCACCCCTCTCAAACACACATTACCCCTCATACACACACACATACAGCATCCCTCTCACACACACATACAGCATCCCTCTCACACACACAGCACCCCCACAGCACCCCCCCCACACACACACAGCACCCCCCCACACACACACAGCACCCCCCCCACACACACAGCACCCCTACACACTTACACAGCACCCCCCACACACTTACACAGCACCCCTCATACACACACACACACAACACACACACACACACACAGCACCCCCCCACACACACACACAGCATCCCCCCCCACACACACACAGAGCACCCCCCCCACACACACACAGCACCCCCCCACACACACACACACAGCACCCCCCCACACACACACACAGCACCCCCCATACACTTACACAGCACCCCTCATACACACACACAGCACCCCCCCACACACACAGCACCCCGTGTTGGCACTTTAAGGGAAAAAGGTCACTCGGGCTCAAAAAGGTTCGCCATCACTGGTATAGATGGATGATGAGTACCAAACAATATTAGTACATTAATCTATAGTCATACATAATTGATTACTCATTGATCACTTGATTGTTTCAATGTAATTTTTCACTTTCACTATTTTTTTACTCATAAATGTTTGTAATGCTTTGTGTGAAGTAACTTGACAAAGACCCTCTTCTGGGTAAAAATATTGCAATCTTCTTCATGTTCAAATAAACGTGCCTGGACCTCTTCTTTGTTACTGGTATTTCCTAAAGAAGGGATATGTCATCCTAGCATGAATCAGCATGGTCCATTTGTCAATTTAGGTCCTAGTGCTCGTAGCGTAGTTCAAGGGCATCTAATAATGCACTCATGCTATGCTTTCTGGGGACAGTTCCCCGATGTCCCCAAGAGCAGGATACCAGAGAACAAATCCAGGATGACGGGGCATAATCTCTAAAATCAGTACTGTCCCACTGGATTGGGCAGAGTTGGGATGCCTGGTTGCCTGGTATCTTTGTAACAAGGAGTCGAATGGATTATAGTTGCTGCTGCCAGGTGCTGTTTTAATGGTAGCAGACAGCTGGTTTCAGAACACTAAAATAGTAATTAATAAAACCTCACCAACTGCTGCCGTAGCCACCTTGCTGCCCAAGTCTAAGGCCTAATCGGTCTAGTAACAAGCCAAATATTTCACAACCATAGTTTGGCTTTCTGTTTGATTGACCCTAAGTATTAGAACCCATACAATTGTAAACGTACAATACATACAATGTGAAGCATTTATTTGTATGTCATTTGACTGTGTAAGCTCATTTTAATGTATTTATTTATTTAATTTTTAAAAAAATGTTAGCTAAACATGTGACTTTGCTTAATACTGAAGTAGTGAGATATAGAACTTTGATCTACACAAGGCAGATCATGAAATACAACAGCCATGATCCGCATTCTACATTTTAACACATTCGGGATGAATATGATGAGATTTATGGATTGCCAACATCTTCAGAGTTTTCTGACGGCTAACATTGCTTTCATCTTCAAAGGAAATGCCCAGCACTTTAAAATGTTTTACAAATTACTGTATTTTTCCGTGTATAAGAAGCCCACATGCATAAGACGACCCCTATTTTTTTTGCCCAAAATTAAGAAATACATATTTTAAACATCTCTAGCACTGTTCAGTTTGTCTGAGCAGGATCCATCACCGGTCCCTAGGCCCCCTCAAACTCTGGTAGACCACTCCCCGTGGTCTGGCCACTGGTTCCTTGGACAGCCATCCTGCTGTTGGTGACAACAATGCCTTCTGCCCAAAGCCCCTACAGAGATGTCTGGGCAAGGCCTCACCCTGTGGCATCTATCTGAAATCTGGAGCCGTGAGGTCTTGGCATAGTCCAGAGTGATTCGAGGAAGCATGTGGTTGTGCAAGATCTCCCTGTCCCTCGCACACAATCAATCAAATTCATGGGGAAGCGTCTCCTCTGCAAGGTATGTTAGCAGGTCGTAGAGGTGTACAACTCAGCCTATACTCAGGAACCTGGCAGTAGCAAAAAAAACAACAACAGTCAGCTGAGTGTTCTGCGAATTGCCAGCTTTTGTGCCCAAGTTGCTCTGAGTAAGTACCGTAAGTATTTGGCTTAATAATTAGATTTTTGAAGGAGCTCCAGCCACATACGACTAGCTTGGTTGGCTGTCAGGCCCCGTGCACCAGTGTTTTGTTTTTTTAACTCCTGCAGTGGCGTTCTGTGTATAAAACAACCCCCAATTTTAGACATTTAAAAAAAAAAAAAAATTAAGTCTTATACACAGAAAAATACGATAGATTGTAAATTATCATATTGTCCATGAATGGGACAACTAAGTATAGAAGGATGGGTACTATTTAAAAAGTCTGTGAGATATCATTCATCTGACATTATGCACTGTAATAATAAGATTGCCAAATCCTTCTTTTAGGCCTTTCTGATGCATAATGTTCTTATCTTTCATGCTGGAGAGAATGCCAAACACAAAAAAATCCCTCCAGCAGTGAGATCCAAGACATATTCTTTTAAGAGCTTCTTTGAGAAAGGGGATTGTTCCCTCAGACCATTGTTTCTCTGCATGTGACTTATATATACAATAGGAAACTGGTTGCAATCTGATGTCACGAGAAGGAAGGTACAAATTGAGTGCATTGGAGCATTAACCACAATCTTCAAGTTTGGATCTAGTCGGTGTTCTAAGGAACTGTATGAAAAAAAATATTTCCATACCCTGCTTTTTTTTTTTAGCTCCCGTTAAAGATGTTGAGAAGAATCTTCTCACTTATCATCAATGGCAATGAACATCCAGGCTGCTTAACTTGTCACAGATAATAGGAGCATTTTTGGAGTATGTCTATTCATTCATGTATGTCCATTTTTATTTAAAAACAAACAGCTCTGCATCTTGAAAATAAAATACAAACCATTCATTCATCCATTAGTTTTCACTGTTGTTCTTATCATTTGGTTTACCGGTTACTGATTTTTACAAATACAAGATAATTTGCTATGATAGTTTTATAATCCCCATGTGTGTGCAAGTCTCAGATCTTTGTAGTTACAGATTTTCATCAATCTACACCTACACATTTCAATTAACGTGTTAAGCAAAGTACATGTCATCTACGAAAGCATATGCTATTTTAACAGATATTTTCCTTTTCTCACCTGTCATATAAAAAAAAGAAGCATGGGAACATAGATGCATGAAATGATATATCAGTAAGTCCACAAAATATTTTATTGTTAATAAAAAAAAATCTATCACTTGTGGCTGGGTTTATATTGTTGCTGAGTATATGAATGTGTTTATATTTTATGTAGAATGATTGTAACCTTGCCAATTCTACAGCCCTACAGTGCTTCGTAAGTATAGATTGTAACCTCTAGCGAGCAGGATTTTCATCAATCTATTGTTAATTTAACATTTTTTTTATTTAATTGTCTCACTAACTGTTAAATTTGCCCCTTTAAAATATTGTTGGTGCTACATAAGTGCCAATATTAATAATAATAGAGATTGATAAATGATTATGAGCGATAAAAATTAATTCCATTTGTTCAAATTGGAAAAGTCAAGAATATGAGTTGGGAAGAATTGTGCGTAACTTTTTAAGATATTTATTTATTTATAAAATATTTTACCAGGAAGGATACATTAAGATTTCTCTCGTTTTCAAGTATGTCCTGGGTCCACAAAACACTGCATTGTTACAATAGGGTACAATAAAATGCAAAAACAATTTTAATACACAATATATAAAGGAAATTTAACATAGAACAGGTAGGAAATATATAATCAACCATGACAGGTGCATTCTGTTTTGAGATATGTAGAGAGGGGTCTCTTTAAGGACTTTAGGCTTGGGGAAGATTTGAAAGCGTGCGGGAGGTCGTGCCACAATTGTTAATATAAACAGATAAAACAATTGTTTTTTTGTAAAGTGAAATTGTAATAACATAGTTGTGCATTTTTTTATGTAAATTGAAATATATTCTATTTAACTTTGTTTCATAGTAATGGAAGTATGCAAATTACACTAGGAGGTTGCAATGCAGTATAGTGCAATGCAATGTATGGCATTTTATGGAATTACTGTGGTCATATGGGCTTACTAAGTATTATCCAGATGTTAAGACAACAAAAGATTGTGTTGAGTGAAGACAAGGGCATAGGGCTTTCTTACATGCTTTAAAGGGGAGGGAGTTTACACAGCAGGGGTGAGCTCTGATTTTTACAGAGTAACTACATTGTGTAGCAACCAACAAGAGGAAGTGGGAACAGACAGTGCCCCTCCTCAATGCAAACACATACAGACTTAACCTGCAGCTGAACTTTTGCTCTTGAGTGACCAGTGCCATTAGGACATAGGTCAAAAGGCCACATGGTGATAGATATAGAAATGTATGGAAACGTACTTGTTATAATAATGATAAATTCTTGATATTGGTTGGCTTACACTGTATACAAGTATAGACTAATTTGACATTTGTTAATGCATAGTGAAAATTACAATGAATTTCATTGACATTTTATATTTAGAATGTGACTTGATGTAGTGCACAGATAACATAATTTAAACTTCTTCTGAAACTGGGATTATGTATGAATAAAATAATAGTGACGCATATATTGAATTTATACAAACGTTTAATAAAATGCTTTGGTTGGGTTGATACTGTATTGGAATGCTATTAGAAACTTACAAATAAGATAACACAAACATTTTAGTCTGTTACATTCTTGCACATACATAATATGGTTTGTAAAAATAAATAAATAAAAAGTAGGTGTTTATTTTGTTATTCATTTTTAGCAGCATGTACGTACTTATATTTCCCTTTTTTCAAATATGTGCTGTAATAAATTACAAAGCAAATATTTTGTATACAAAGAACATTATTTCTGCTATATCTCTTATTGAAATAATTCTTTCCTTCATTTTTTTTATTTCTTTCTTTCATTCTTTCTTTCTTTCTTTTTTCTTTCTTTCTTTCTTTCTTTCTTTCTTTCTTTCTTTCTTTCTTTCTTTCTTTCTTTCTTTCCTAAAATTTGAATACTATTCGGGTCATTGCACATAAATCCAACAGGGAAAAAGTAAATAGATAGAGAGCAATACATCATTTCTAGTTCAGACAATGTGACTGCTTATGATTACTAAGCCGTACTTATTAGAAAAAAGTAAGTGAAATGGAAAATTTTGCACGTAGGGTAGTTGGTCTTCTGAACAGATTTTAATATACCTTTTTTATTATTAATCGAGTGCACCTTGTGTGTTTTTCCTTTTAGAGTTTTATTACACGCAAGGAGTAGATTGGAAACAATGAATTCTCCATGAGCTGGATGTTGGCTGGTATATGGGTTACAAATCCTTATCTGAGGAAATCAAAGCATGAAGGTTTAAAAATAACATCTTTGTAAAGCAAAGATTATAGGAGGTAAAACGAGTCCTGAGCTTTACAGAAGTCCATATTGATCGGCTTTGTGTTATAAAAATCCAAAAGAATAGCTCAGCTCTGACCTCAAGCCCTCTGGCTTCACAGGTGGTAGACATTCACAAAGACAGCCTGGATGTTAAAACGGCCAGAGGCACTTTACACAGTCCACATTGTAAATTCGTTCATTTATGAGTGTCCTGCAGGGGTTCCCACCAACACAGCAAACAAAGAAAGAGCTCTTGTGAACAAAACATTTCCATAAAAGTTATTCTTATTGCCACTATTAATAAAAGCAAGACCATAAACCAATTTATAGCAAGCTATTTCCTGCATATGGCTAGAAGCTGTTTTTCCTCCTCTTATATTCTTTCTTTTTTATAATTACTGTACTTTAGTTTAGGTGGCAATGTAACACCAGTGAAATATGCATTGTAAGATTTGTTTCAATATTACAACTTTATCAATTCACTACATATCATAACACTGACTAACAACATCACACAAATACATTTTATAATATATGACAAATCAGAAAGTACGATAATGAATACATGTCAACTAATGTTAGTTATTGTCTTGAAAATCCAGTTGATAGAACTATATACACAAGGTAACTTATAAATGTCATGTCTGTCATGCAGACTGCAGTTCATCCAGCTGACAAAAGAGAATTAAAAAATATATATTCTTTATAATGTGGTTTCTAAGAAAGAATGCATGGAAATGTATCTGTTTCGAAAGCATCATTCTGGATACCATACACAATAAAATGTTACACATTTAACATGCCACCCCTACAATACAATTAAACATTAACAGTAATTGCAGCTGCTATTTGTTTGAAGATCTAATGAGACAGATGTCTTTAGACCGGTGGGGGATTAATAGTTTTTGTATTGGTATTTCACAGTTGAGATCTACAGGAGATAATGGCTCAATCCACTTATATTTTCTCATGTGGGATGAAATGTAAAGTGCTGGTGGTATAATACATGGTACAGATAACTAAGCTCCCAGAGCCCATGCTCGTTTGTAGACATCACTGCCGCTAAACATAGACCATTATAGCTGGCAATCAAGCAGCACAGAACACTTAGTTCCGGGTTGATTATAGCAATTTTTTGGTGGTGAACTAGAAGCTATCTATATGGTGGAGATACTATTCAGTCAGGGGATTGTTTACTAAACATTTTCCATTGTAAAATTTTAAGTCACTTCTCAACATGCCACAACTTGCTGATTAGTGAATAGACCCTAAAGTTAGTTAAGTTCATTCTTTTAATACATGGCAGTCATATAGTCACAGTGGACACATACAGAGTGATGTATTTGTACAAAAGATGCATATAATTTCCCCATAATTCATGACTGTCATTAACCCCTTAAGGACAGAGGGAAATTTACAAGCTTTGAACAAAACCTAGAATTTGAGCTATATGCCCGTTTAAACATAATTTAGCTCTTTGAATACATCATTGTGCTCATATGAAACAGGGCTTTCGTTTAACATCAGATATTTATATATGGAGCACTATTTAATATGAATAAAATCTAAAAACTGTGAGAAATTGAGAAATGTTATTTTCCAACTTTTGCTTGGCATTTAACTGTGCATGTCATAATATGTTAGCTTTTACTGCAATAAAACAAACATTTGTATGTTGTGATGTTACACGAGTACAACGGTGCCCCCATATACAGGTTTCATGGTGATTTGGAAAGTTACAGGGTCAAATATAGGGCTTGCCCATTTCAGTTTTACACATTGAAATTTGCCAGATTGGTTGACATATATTTAAATGAAAAGAGCTGTAGACTCTGTTGTGAAACATATGTTGGTTCTGCCAGATAAATGAGTATGTGTGTATATTTACTATATGTATACCTTTACAACATCCCATAAATGTAAAACAACTATGATGCTATCATGTAAGCATTTTACTGCTGCTGATTCAGGGTCCTGTCAGAAGATGAAGGAGAGACACTTCGGTGGAAGTGAATTTTTTTTATCATTATTATTATTATTATTATTATTATTTTATTATTTATATAGCGCCATCAGATTCCGTAGCGCTGTACAATATGTATTATATATTTTCTGTATAATTGTGTATGGTAATAGATATATCTGTTTCCAACTGTTTATTCATGAGAAGAACAAGTCTGAAAATGATCACGGCTTATTATTATTATTTTATTATTTATATAGCGCCATCAAATTCCATAGCGCTGTACAATGGGATCATAAGTATATCACTGTTGGAAAGGTGAGATTAGTCCCAAATTGTACTGTTAACTTTAGAGACATGTCTCTAAAGATTCCATTATTGTATGTGCTCTATCCTCTGGCACCACAATATATTGTGGCCTCGATTTAATATTGTTGGATAAGCTTTTCAAATTCTTTAATATTTTTGGATAAACTTTTAAAATTATTTTTAAACATATTAAAGAATCAAACAATATATCATATATTTAATTTTTTTTAAATATATCAAAAATATTTAAATATTACAAAATGTTATTTTTTTTTATAATATTGCATACTTTTACAAATGTATCCATACATATAAAATTAGTTGGAAACATACCCAACAATATTAAATTGGGGCCCTTGTTAGATACTTCCTAATTATTGTTACCAAATTTCTTCAGCTTAGCAGTCATCGTGATTACTTATTTCAGATGACTTTGTATCACTGCAATGGATTGGCTTGGAGTTACAATTCACCCTATACTAAATATTCCACTCTCTATGGTTAGAGCTATAGTACTACCTTAAAATTGAGAGAAGAAGTATTATCTCTAAACAGTACAAAGGCATGCTCAGATCATCGGTTACACTTTAGAATGAATGCATCCTTCACTATCAAACTTGTATTGCTTTTGTGTCAGAGGTGAACATTATCAGCAGAATCCTTGTGGTGAATGGATAGTAAGAATGAAATACCTTGTACTGCATCTCACTCTGTGAATTTCAGACAGACTATAGATGTTTCACATAAAAACAGTGCGATGCACTGCTTTGGAGAACATTATCATACATGGATGGTGATAGCATTATATAAAATATTAATGACTTGTAGTTTTTCTAATAGAATGAGTTACATCTTATGTGAGTTGTAGATTCAAGTAGTGATTTGTTAATTACAAAAATTATACACATAAAGTGGTAAACGATTTTTAAGCAGTGGAGGAATCGAAACTAAGGGTTTCCATTTTGAAAATGTTACAGTCAGTATAGCAAGCTTTTTGAACACATCATTTTAACAAGATTGGACTCGTTGAGATAACTATTGGGAAAGGAAACTAAGGTTTGTTTGGTTAGAAGACATAGGGAAATTGAGAAAATGACTTGAGAATTAAACACAGAAAATAAATTATATGGAAGGTTGGAGAAAATGTAAGTAAAATGATAGGTAAAATGATAGGAAAAGAGATTGGTACAGGATCACATTATTTTGAAGATGGACTACATAGAAAAGGACACAAGAGTATGGTAGAAAAAGCCCAACTCATGTAGCAAGTTGTATACTTGTAATCAGTAGAGGAACTAATTTAGAGAGGACCGCTCTAGTGCAAGAGTAGCGAAAAGGTAGATCCCCATCTGTAGCACAACTTCAACAATGCTTCGCCAGCTGATGATGTACCATTTGCCCATCCTGACATGTCTTTATTTGTGAGCAGTGTTTGTGGGATTGAATGTTAGCAAGTTTTTGTTTAGAGCAAACGTGTATATGTAAGGATATATTTGTATGTACTGTTGCCGTTGGAATACAATGGTGTACTTGTGTGTAGTGTTTACGTTTGAATGTATGTAGTGTTGGCTTTTAAATGCAGGTGTGCTTTTGTGCGTAGTGTTGGCGTTTAGATGAACAGGTGTTTGTATATAATGTCCCTTAATTGTTTTAACCCCTTAGTGACCAGATCGTTTTTCAATTTTCTTACCGTTAAGGACCAGGGCTGTTTTTAAATTTCTGTGGTGTTTGTGTTTAGCTGTAATTTTCCTCTCACTCATTTACTGTACCCACACATATTAAACACAGTTTTTCTTGCCATTCAATGGTATTTCTAAAGATACCATTATTTTCATCATATCATATAATTGACTATAAAAAATATAAAATATGATGAAAACATTAAAAAAAAACACCTTTTCCAACTTTCACCACCAATATCTGTTACGCATCTACATCCGCCAAAAAGCACCCAAATGGTGGTATTTTAACAATTTCCATGCACTAATTCTACCACCAGTCTTTGTCAAACTTTTGGGTAGTAATTTTTTGTGTTATTTTTTCCTCACATTGTACTTTAGGTATAGTTTATCAGTTCCTGTTATGTGTTACTGACAAAGACCACCACAATATGTGTTCAGCAACATCTCCTGTGTAAAACAGTAACCCCAAGTACATATGTTATGGGTTTTTGCAAACTTACAGGGGTCAAATGTAGGGCTTTCCCCTTATTCATGTTTACACATTGAAACTTGCCAGATTGGTTTGCTGGGCCTATGTTGCCTTTGAAACCGTATGGAAGCCCAGGAATGAAAATTAACCCCATCATGGCATACCATTTGTAAAAGTAGACAACCCACGATATTCAAAATGGGGTATGTCCATTCTTTTTTAGCAGCCACATAGTCACAAACCCTGGCCAAAATTAGCGTTTATATTTGTTTTTTGCATTTTTCACACATAAACTGCCATTTCACTGATGATATTATTAGCATAATATATTTTACTGGTCTAAAACACTCATATTTGTGTAGAGTAATGTCTCACGAGTATAACAGTGCCCCTCAAGAACTGGTTTTATGGTGATTTGAAAAATTACAGAGTCAAACATAAGATTTGCCAAATTCTGCTTTTGTCAATTGCTATTTGCCAGATAGGCTATGTTACCTTTGAGACGGCATGGCAGCCCAGAAATGAGAATTAACCCCTCCATGAAATACCATTTCAAAAAGTAGACAACCCATGGTATTCAAAATGAGGTATGTCCAGTCTTTCGTAGTAGCTACTTAGCCACAAATGCTTGCCAAAGTTAGCGTTCATATTTGTTTTTGCATTTTTTTTT
This sequence comes from Pelobates fuscus, assembly GCF_036172605.1. Classification (NCBI taxonomy): domain Eukaryota; kingdom Metazoa; phylum Chordata; class Amphibia; order Anura; family Pelobatidae; genus Pelobates; species Pelobates fuscus. Next base: position 351,011,815 of record NC_086317.1, on the reverse strand, counting down.
ACACAAAAACTGCACTTTTACTGGTGATTTCATCATTGTGATAAGTCTTACTGTTTTTAAACACTCATATTTGTGTTCAGCAAAGCCTCCCGAGTATAACAATGCCATGTACAGGTTTTATGGTGTTTTGGAAAGTTACACGGTCAATATAGGGCATGCCCAATTCAGATTGCCAGATTGGTTTGCTGGTCTATGTTGCCTTTTGAGACCATATGGTAGCCCAGGAATGTCAATTAACCTCATCATGGCATACCACTTTGGAAAGTTACAGGGTTAAATATAGGGATTGCCAATTAAATTCTCTGGACTTTCTGCCTGGGATGTCAAGCAGGTCTCTCAAATTATACTTAATAAAATCAAATAATTATGTAGTTAATAGTTAAATATATATGTAGAAAGTGCCCCTGAGGGGCAAAACGTGTATTACATACTTGAAGGACTTACTAATTGTAAGCACTTACATGAATTATTGAGTTATCGACTACTATCAATGATTTTAAGCCAAAGCATTATATGGAAGAGGGAGTGGAACCCTACTAAATCCTACCATGCTGATATTTTGAGCCGAGATCACTGGCTCTTGACTTGTGAGTGAAAATACATATATCTATCTCATCTCACCCTTTCATTCAGACAATATTGCGCTAGTGTCTGTTTTTCTTTTAATTATAGGATTATACTCCAAAAAGATTCAAGTGTTAAGAAAACATATGTAGGATACTCCACCTTGTGTATATTTGCATTTTGTGTTTGTTAGTGGAGGTTAAGGGGACCCCACTTAGGTGTCAGAGTATCCCAAGATTAATTGTTAATTAAACCCACTGGGATTTTGTATTTTTTATTTGAGATATATCTATCTATATATATATATATATATATATATACTGTATATATATAAAATACAAGATAGTAAAAGCGTTAAAAAGGCATTCAAAGGGAGAAAAATATATAAAAAAATTAAACGTGAAAGAAAGCACTCATAGGGCTTCAAAATAAACAAATATATATACATATACATATAATACATATATATATATACACTGAACAAAATTATAAACGCAACACTTTTGTTTTTGCCCCCATTTTTCATGAGCTGAAAAATCTAAATCTTTTTATTTACACAAAAGGCCTATTTCTCTCAAATATTGTTCACAAATCTGTTTAAATCTGTGTTAGTGAGCAAATCAAGATCTTGGCCAGACTGGCCTACCAGGATGCCAGGAAATTTCCCGGGGGCCGGCACACTATCAAGACGGTGCACGGTCACCTAGTGCGCGCCTGTCCATGGGTCGCATGGCACACTTACAGAGTAACCGGCAGGAGGGGACGCTCTCCCCTCCTGCCGGTCACAGAATGTAGGGTGGCCGAGCAGGCAGACTGCGGGTAGAGGAGCTTCTGTTCCCCTACCCGACTGACAGGAAGTGCTCACAGAGAACACAGAACTGCTTCCTGTCAGACTGGGTAGAGTACAGAAGATCCTCCACCCGCGGTTTGCCTCCTCGGTCACGCTAAAGCAAGGTACAGGGAGAGCTAGGGGAACTGATGGGACACATGGGGGCTGGGGGGGACTAATGGGATGCATAGGGGGGAACTAATGGGACACATGGGGGCTGGGGAGAGGGGGAACGAATGGGACACATGGGGGTTGGAATGTAACTAATGGAACGCCATCTGCACTATAAACTTTATATTTTCTTCTTTTCCATAAGTATCGTTTGCATTTTCAAGTTTGTTGTCACACTGAATTGATGGGGTAAGTTTAACCCCTGCACTATCCTCATTTTACAGCGCTCCACTAATTGATATACGATACATTTCCCGTATATGTAACAGCATAAAGTCAAAGTTTCTCAAGACATTAAAGTGATGTAGCTGAAACATTCAGTGTATTTTCTGCTTAAAGGAAAAAAGAAGGAATAAGTTAGTAGATATCCCTAAATAATATATGCATTTAACACATTTTGCATGTTTTTCTTTTGTAGATTTAATAGCTGCAGACATTGCAAGTCTTCCTCTTTTTCTCTGGCACAAACTTTCTTATCTGTGATGGAGAATGAATCTGTGATTAAGCATGCACACGGTTGTCCAGTTACAAATTTCTCACTGAGCTGCATTAGAGCTCATTGAGAAGTCTTTGCAATGCTGGTGCACTTTGTCAAGTCTGCCACTTGCGCTTATCTCCAAGGAGCAAAGCTAGGCAGAAGAAAAATGCCCTGGCTGTTTTACTAACAGGTATCAGGTACTGCACTCAATCTACAAGCCAATTAGGTGTTTATCTAGACCATGAGCCAGCACTAGCCATCAGACTGTAAATACAAGTTGAAGAAAGAAGGTCCAGGCACTCCAGTGATTAAAGGCACATTTATTGGAACCAGGGGAACATAGCAACGATTCGACTGGCTGTTTTACTGACTGCTGGGCAGATGTAAGAGGATAAAATTATAAAAGTCTTCCATTGAAATCTGCACTTTTATAAAATAAAAGGAAACACTCTTCACACATAAAGCATGATGATGATGATGATGCAATGCATTACAGGTCTGGAATAACATTATTAAATGGCTGTTTCTTATTCCCAGTCCAGCCCTGCACACAGCCACAGACCCTCAGCTATAGCCACTTCTGTAGGGCTTCTGCTCATCAAGTTATACTTAGATCCCAGGCTTTAAAAATGTTTTAAAATATGAGGTGGATATGTTGGGTGTATAATTATTTTAATGAATATGTCATACATGGAGAATTATATAAAAAAAAAAAAAACAACAACACTCAGCCTTCCATCCATTCCATCACACTCAATATGTTTTTCACGTTTATTTACCATGGCTGAAAAAGTATTAGTTTGATATTTTTTGTTTACTACTTTGGGTTGTTTACTGCTGTTATAGTTAAGAATTATGCTGATTTTGCACTATATTACACTAATTTAATATATGTATGTAAATATTCTGTTTTGGTCAAACTTTCTAATCTCTTTTTTGGGGGGGGGGGGTTAATAAGGAGGTTTTAAATGGTGAGAAGCATTGGTGAGAGGGTAGGCCAGTGATTTGGTGTGGCCAGTGAGGGGTGCTGTTTAGTTTTCTCACAGGGCGCTTAAAAGCTTATGGATGGCCCTGACAGTATTCCTTTACAATTCACAATGTATGGTTAGAGTACAAATTAAATACTGGTGTGATCCAGTGTAAGATTTAATATGAGATTAACTAACATTCCATCGTTGAAAGGGTTAATGTACACCTCTGCTATCTGGTACTTTACCAGGCCTCTGTTTTTTAGAATGTTCCAACTTTTCTTGGCAATGATGCACACTGCCCTACTCTGTTTCTAACATTAATTGACGTAATCAAAACACGAGCCGGACATGCATTTCTATATCACATATTCACTTTCTATTGTTTCATGCACCAAACAGCTCTCTTTCACAAGGCATATTTAATGTATTCATGTATTAATTTATTGATAAGTATTTTTGTTTTTATTGTTGTGTCTGGGAACCACCTAGACACCCTCTAAACCTTTTGTTCCACTTAAACGGGCAGAGTGAGCTATAAATGGCATTTTGTCTCAGTGATTTTGTTCCCCCAGCAAGCTTGAAATCGTGGTGTTCATGTTTGGGCAGAAAAATAGGTCCATGGCAAGGCTGAAGTTTTAGCGTGATCGATCACTGCTTTCTGGGAAGGTTTCCAACTTTTCTAACATTCAGCTGTATATAAAATTAGTGTGTCTAATCATTAAGTCAAAAGCTTTATTTTAAGACACATTTTACATTTTTGTCAAGTTCCAAACCATTGTGTAATATATTTTTTGCCTAATCTGAACTATCTAAAAAAAAAACAATATACTCATCACTAATTAACTGAAGTAAATTCTCATCAGAATCTCAATAGGAATTTATTTGGGTGTGGTTCTTTGCTAGAAGGTAATGGCAGACTGAGAAGAGCTCTGAGAGAGGGAGTTTTAGTGTTCTGGGGTTCAGCAATTAACAGCATTGCAGCAGAGCAGCAGTACGATACTACAGCTGAGAAATAATAATGCAGAGCTGAGAGTAAGGTCAAGAAGCTGAAAGAATTGGAACGGAGGTCTGAGAATGTGAGTGAGGAACCAGATGCTACATGCTGAGGGCTGAGAGCCAGAAGCCACGAACCATGAACTTTGGGTAGGGAAGTCCAACAGCTGCAGTTGCAGCTGTAGCATTTAGTTAATTGAAAATAGGTAGATTGTAAATTAGCCAGTGTGTTCTTGGGAGTCTGAAGTAGCGACTTGGGGACACACCAGATGAATATGAAAGCAGTGGGGGTGCAGTGAAACATGAGTTGAGAGCCAGGGAGAAATACTTTTGGAATGTTGAGATGCAGAGCTGCCACATTGCTGAACCACCATTTGATAGTGACTTACCTGGAGATATTGATATGCTGGACAGCGTACTGTTGCAGAGCCTTTAACATTGTAAAACTGGATATTGGTTACAGGCAAAAATAAATAAAACAAGCAAAAACTAATATTCCCTATATTTTTAATTAAAACAAGGAAAAATAATGATCAGCCTAATGAGAAATGAAAGTAAAGTAAAACTCTCACTAAAAAGAAAAAAAGTACATATTTAGCGGCTTTTCATTTGCCTTATTGGCATTACTTCTTCATTAGGCACTGATGGCACTTAATTCTATGGAAGGAATAAAACCGCTATGTGCTAACCCATTCATTAGCAGGATTATACAACAGACTAGAGGTCACCCATCGAGACTGGAAGAAAGACAGCACACAGCAGAGGAAATGATTCTGTACGGTGAGAATAATAAAGATGTGTCATTCTCTACCCAATGAGGTTGTCTTATCAGACTTTATAAGTATTTTTTAGAAAAGGCCAGGATGTTTTTGATTTTGCAAAAACAGAATATTCAAGGATTTTATTAATATTTATGTGAACAGGGCATTGATCCAGCGAGAAATCTGATTGTCATTACAGAGTTAAGAAGTATTTTTCCCCTTTTTACAATTGTTAGTTTTTTTGTTTGATAAAAATTATTATACAACAAAGGAAAAGATATTAATGAGATTAGAGAAAAATGAAAACCCCTATCAGGATGTAATGAAGTGTAAAAGTCCCTAGAATCAGTGAAAGAAAATGTAGATAAAGTAGAAAACGATACAGTGATTAATAAAATGAAAAAAAAATATTAAGGGATAAAAATAATTACACCCACAATCAAGTTCGTTCTTTTTCAAACAAATTTCAACCACAAGAGTATAATCAAGGTTCTCTAAGGCCAGAGGTCTCTCGTAAAAACCTCCCTTATGAAAAAAAATAAAATAATAATAATCCAAACAGGTTTAGAGATCAGCCATATCGTACTAACTTTAATTCTAAAAATAAATCTAAAATAAAAACGTGAAAAATCAACTCCAAAAAAAGTATTATTTGAAAAGAAAGATGAAAGTCAAATGGAAGCAGTTGTTAAGTTTGTTCACTCAAATGGATATAGATTTATTTTAGAAAAATCAACTGGAAACAACAAATCTAAACAATCTCCCACTTTTTTTAGGAAGGAGTTTATCCATAAGAGACTTTGCAAATTCACCACGGAAAATAAGTTGGCAAAAAGTAGGTGAGGAGTCATATCAGGGAGAATCTCAGGGAGAATCTAAGAGAGAACAGAAAAAGGGCGGGATACTAAATCATAAGGCATTTTTAATCTTACTGACAAAGTTTTACACAAATCACATGTAGAAATTTTAAGTAAAGGTCTTAAGTTTGTTCCTTCCTGTTTTTACAAGCCTTTTAATACTTTTGTAGATATTCATAAATTCATACGAAAGTTATGCATTAAAAATGTTTTGATAAATGCCCTGTAAAAAGAAAAAAAGATTAATCTGCACACAATGGTTTTATCCATACAGATATAAAAGGGAAATCTCATTTTTTCCCTAGACAATATATTGATGGTGGTATGAAGGTATTTGTTTTGAATATTTTTATTTGTTGCGCAAAAGATCATGAGCAGGCACAATTTAAAGCGATAAATGTAGTATGAGGTTGCCTGCGCAGAGGCATATAGCTCAGAATGAACAAGCATTTCTGAGAATTTAATACAACGTGCAGTACGGTAACCATATATAAAAACAGTATTATAAAAGGCAGGCGTCTCAATGTAATGAATAATCCTTTCTATAAGCATTATGGCAGCGGCCCATTAAACGCAGAATAAGCATGTCGCAGGTTGAGTGCAATATCAGCAGTGCTGTTAGTTTACAAATATATGCCTCAATGAGCATAGGTATATCTATAATTAGGCTGAGGCGTAATGGTTTACGTTGTACAATGCAATCGTCTGGCCATTTTAATAAGCAACCTTAGTTGACGTATGCATACTAGAGCTAATGCGTAGAGTCACTCAAGTATGTCAATGTAGCAGTGACGTATGAGGCTGAGTGACTAAACAGTTAACAGTATACTTTAGCCCCTGTAAGAGCATTTTAGCCTTTCTAAGCAATACAAATATGCAATTACTGCTGGTTACTAAGCAGCTTAAACTGTGTCTAAATGACAGAGTGGGAAAATGTTTGCATCAGTCATGAATTTAAAAAAGCGTAAAGACTAAAAACCTTAATATGCATCAAGAACTTATAGTAGGTGCGTTGGTCGCGCATTGCGCGTCTCATCTCTGGCTTACTATATTTAGGAATGCATAAACAAATATCAACTATAAGAATTCCTATGGGCATTACTGCATCAGTAATTAAGATAACAGGCATAATAATTCGGGAATAATTTCAGTAGACCATGCGTGTTATGCATGTTATGTCATCTCAGGGTTTGTGTCCCAGGACATATAGGAAAGAAAAAAGGGTGACTCTCTTCTCTGGAGATGGTTTAACAGCTCTGCTGCGTGGGGGATCCCTTATCCCATGATATATGGCTTCTCTGGTGGTCTTTTGCGCTTTGTGTTGACTGTTTGCCGCTTGGGCCCCCTAGTGTCCCGCAGGTATCGAACCCCCTCAGCACCCCCCAGGGCTTGCCCCTGCTGTGCATCAGAGAGTCTCTCAGTGTTGTGGGCACTCAGGGTCGGGCAGAGTCCGGCGGTCTCCCACCCCTGAAAAGTCCGCGGGTCCCCCCGTCCCCTGCACCTCCCCAACTCCCGCTGACCTCTGCTGGAGCTCCAGTCCTTTGATGCCTCACCCTTCTCCGGCCACATGCTCGGCGTCTGTGCGCGCCTCCCCAGCCACCGGTCTGCCGGGGGTCAGCACACCTCAGTACCGCAGGGCTCGCAGAGTTGGGGGCGTTTGCCCCTGGACCACCACCAAATCCTGGGGCCCAGACCGGCTCCTTGTCCGGCAGTTCTCCGTCCCGAGTGGTTCCTCCATGAGGTCCGGGATATCCTGGGGGTCCAGACGACCCTGCGTGGCTCTCAGCCGCGTTTGTGCATCCGCCATCTTGGTTTCCCTGGGAAGGGGCCTCGCGCTGCACGGGCCTTTGCCTCCAGCCTTTGAAGGTCTGACTCATGGGCCGGGATAACCACCACCGGCCAGGGGGGGAAAGCGGGGCCGGCCCGTCTTCCACCTCTCTCCCTTCACCGCCTCATGTCCACCGCCGCCTCCACCTGTGTAGGCCTCGTGTCGGTCATTCGGGCGTCGCGGTTGCAGCGGCCACTTGTTAATCTCTTGGGCTCTCCGTATGTGCTGCCTCGGCTCCCGGTGCTCACAGGGAGTATTTTCCTGGGCCCTTTTGGGGCTTTTTCAGGGCTATTGTGCCGTTCAGGATCGGAGCTGGCGTGGATGGCTGCCGCTCCGCTTGGCGGCCCGGCCCCGCCCCCCGTATGAAGGTATTTGAACAGTTAGTAATGAAAGAAAAGGAGAGAAATAAATAAAAAAGAGGATACAAATTATTTTAGCTTTAAGCATAGGATGGCTATTAGAAAGCTCCAATTGGATAAAGAAAATTGTCATAAAACCTGCCGATAAGGGCGAAAGTATAGTTATACAAAGTAAGGAACAATTTTATCAAACATATTTATTGCCAACTTAATGACTATACTACATATAAAGAATTAACTAAAGACCCTACAGCACAAATTAAAAAACTATTAGGGGTACGGGTAGAGCACTGGGCATCTTGAATAAGAAGGAATATGAATATTTATATATTTTCACACCCTAGATCCCAGTGTTCTACATCCTTCCGAAGATCGATAAAGATCCATATAACCCCCCTGGTAGACCTATTGCCTCTGGGTTGGTTCCATATTAAGTTAACTATCCGAGTATGTAGATAAACATTTGCAATCATATGTTACATCCCAACCTTCAGATCTTAGAGATTGCACTCAACTTTTAGAACCACTGCTGAACTTTCAATGGAAAGAAATTTATTTTTAGTTACATGCAACGTAACTAGTTTATATACTAGTATATCGCATGACTTCAGCAGTTGAATATTCTTTAAGAGCCAATGCTAATATTAAGGAAGAACAAATAGTTTTTTATTTTAGATAGCATCAAATTAATACTTTTTAACAATTTTTTCTTGTTTGATTGGAATTTTTTTTCACAATTAAATGGAATCGAGATGGGAACTAGATTCGCGCCCCGCTATACCAACTTATTTATGACACACTGGGAGAATAAATATATTTTATCCCATGAAAATAGCTGGGTGTTGAGCCTAGTTCTCCATCACAGATGCATCAATGATATATTTTTATCTGGCAAGGGGAAGAAGATTCTTTAAAATAATTTTTGGAATACTTGAATCAAAATTATGTGGATTTAAAGCTGACAAGTGAATATAGTCGTGATAGTATCCATTTTTTAGACGTAAAAAAATATAGAGACAAAAATAATATTAAAACTAAGACCTTTTTTAAAGAGGTTGATGTTAATGGGTATATTGGTACCTCCAGCTGCCATTACATTCCCTGGCTTCAGAATATTCCTAAGGGACAGATAGCACGCCTATATAGGAATTGTAGTGATAAGGACATTTTCGATAAACAAGCATTGTTCCTGAAAACTAGACTAGAAGAAAAAATTTTAAATCAACAAATGTATAAAGGGCATCAAATTAATGGAGAGAAAACATTTTCAGACAAAAGTCTTTTAAACATAAAAAAATTAATTTTAAGATAGATGGATGCTAATGATACACCATTAATTTTAAATTATAATGAAAATGTTAAACAAATTAGACATATTATTAATAAACATTGGCAGATCTAAAAATGTGATCCTTTAAAAAAAAAAAAAATAATTGGAGAAAAAACACATATAATTTACAGAGGGGCTAAGAACTGAAAACAATTTTTATTGTAAATATAATTTTTATTTTATTTTTCAATGCAGGAAAAAACAGTGAGACTCGCAGGTCTCTTCTTTAGCATAGATCTATTCAAAGCGTAAGAAAAACATAACAAGTTAGGCTAGGTAAACGCGCAGGCCCCCAGTATTTGAGGATTTGCAGGTCGCTGTAGTCATATATATTGTCAGAGCCGGATTAACGTAGGGGCTGATGGAGCTGTAGCTCCAGGCCCAGGCCCATGGAATAGGCCCATTTTTTTGTGAATATGATTTTTATTTATCCGGTTTGCTAGTATCGTTGCTCAATGAGACACGCAGGTCTCCACAGTGTATTACGTCATATGATATCATTTTGGGCTTGCAGGCCCTCGATGTAGGAGGACTCGCAGGTCTCCGGTAATTGGTGGTATCCGTGTCTGAGAATAGTAGTTATATAACATTTTATAAACAGGGTGAACAATATTCTAGGCAACCTTTTTTATTTCAAGTTAATTAGCCCGTGGTAAGGTGTCAGTGTCTGTGGAGTGACTGAAAATTTTTTTAACTGTTCGTTATATTAAAGATAATAGACTAAAAGACCATTTTGGTTTAAATTAAAGGTTTTTACCCATGCAAATCATGCTCAACCTGTAAAAAACTATTTTCAAAAAACAAAAATACACGGAGTATAATTCCTTTTCCACCAATAGGATTTTTAAGATAAAACAGGTTCTCACTTGCCAATCATCCAATGTCATATACCTCCTCTGGTGCCCATGTGGACTGCAGTACATGACAACCAAGGCCTTTAAGAAAAGGATAGCAGAGAGACAATAGTGATCCCTCTTTATTATCATATATGGTGGTATTTAAAAGACAGAAATACTGGAGAGGAGAAGATAATTTTAAGAAAATGGAGAAAGTTGAAAGTTAATGGATTTTTAATGTTAATACACTTTTCCCAAGTGGTACTAATTTAGATTTTGAGTTTGCACATTTTTTTTTTATAATTTTATTGTATATATGAATAGAATATGTTTGCGGTTTTAAGCATGCATTTTCTATATATATGTGTAATTTTTGTATATAGATTTTTTAAATTTTTCTTATCTCTCCATTGTTTCTTATCTTATTATATTTTATGAGTTTTAAAATGAGCTTAAATGTATTTTTAACTTATGTTGCTAAATTTGATTATTATTATTATTATTATTAATAATATTATTTTTTATGCCTTTTTAATATATCCCCGTTTTCTCCTTTCCTTTAAGAAAGTGAACAGTACATATAGTCTTTTTCTATTTTATAATGTACATGCCCTTTTATGTATGTAGACTTGTATTGTGCAATTCCCACAACTAAAATGGAGGATTAAGTATCCAGATAATGTGTGTACATATTATGAGAAAGGACTTTGATTGTTTGAGGAGGAGACAGGCCGAGATGGTGATTTGGAAATGGCGCTATGTTTGAGAAGTTGATTAAGGTCGCATTCCAGCGTGCGCTCCAACACCACGGCCGGACGCAAATACCGGAAATGTAGAACATATAACTGTATGTGGACACTGATATAAAAATGCTGATAGTGGACAGAAGAATCAGCACTGGAAGAAGGCTACACTGCCGAAACGCTTTTGCTGCTATTGTTCTACTATAGGCACTTTAAATTCCGTGGGTTACTTGGAGGTGGTAAGTTTAATTGATTGGGGCTGAGCGAGGGTTAGAGATGCCAGATTTAATGAGGCACTTGTTATCTTACCACTGACGATATCTCCCATAATGCTCATACACACATAATGCTGGTAAGGCATCATTGGAGATGTTGCCGACCCCTGGACAAAGGAAATTATTGAATTGTGATGCAAATTGAATTAGTTGAATGTCAGGTATTGAATATAAAGGCTAGTTTGTTTTTTTGGGGGGGAAAGTTCTATGGGTTTGGTGGGAGCACACAGGGGTGCAAGGCATGATCTGGGCGGGGGTAACTGCACCATCTTGCCCTGCCATACGCAATGCCTATGCCTGCCACACCAACCCTTCCATCTTTCATCTGTCTCTTATTTTTATCTTCTTTCTCTATCTTCTCTTATTCTTTTAATTTTATTATTTTAGAGATGTATCCTTTGTTTATAGATAATATATGACATGAATTATAGTATGCGATGTTTAATTTAGTTTTTTAGAAAATAGAGATTAGTTGTATATTACCTCAATGTCTATTTTTAAATTCAATAGAGGTTCAGCCATAATATGTCATTATTTTTCTACAATGTAATATTACTTAAGATTTAAAAGAGCTATACAGAAACTCTATTTGTTAAATGTGAAGAAAAAAAATGATAATTTCTGTAATTAAATAAGTGTCATCATCCTTAACAAAACATGATACACTCGATTCCACGTCAATTAGAAATATATTAGTAACAATTAATCTGAAAGAAATGTGTGATAGTGCCAATGTGTGCAATCATTCCCCAGTGCCAATGAGCCAAGTAACAGGATATAATCTGTGTACATAGCGCCAGCAAACAGATGGAAGACTAATCATTGATTTTCATCTTGGGAAGGGAACATGATTAAATATCCTATCCTTTATGCTAAACAAACTATACATTAACGACTTCATTCTGTTTTGGCTAGAAAGTGTTTTTGTATTTTTCTTTCCCCGAACATCAATTCAAAAACGCTTACTTATTTTTATTTTTGTAACTTTTACTTTTAGTTATTTAAGGCAAAATGCTGTCATGAATCAAATAACATCATAGAAATGTCGGTAACACTTTGAAGAAATATACATATGGATTAAATGTAAAAAATACTTTTGCTTATACAAACATAGCTTTTTTTTATGGTGCATTAAAATACCATATGAGCAGAAAATTGTGTTGGCCACAACATGTGTTTCCTACAAAATCAAGTAAAAAATTTTAAATAACAAAGTCGAAAATTTCCTAAAGACCTTCAAGAAGTTAACTTTTTTTAGAATATTGGGTTCTAATTTTTATACCAGTAATCTCTACCCATTTATTGTAATTATTTTGCAGTAGCATTAAGCTACAATTACCTACAATAAGAAAAAGTTCTATTGACTTTGAAATAAGGTGTTGACAGTTTGAATATTAACATAATACACTTTGTTTAACTCCTTGCAAAGCATGCAAAAGCTTGATTAAAAATAAAACCACTTAAATTCTCATATGCCCCAGAGACAGCCTTTACTCAACAGAGAAAGAAATGTATCTTTATCGGTTCCACATAGAAGCTGCATTCTGCAAATGTTGTAAATTCTGTAAATGTAAGATTTCAGTAAGGCTTTTGGCACTGCACATAGAAGGCTTATTAATAAACTGCCATTTTTAAGTTTGGGTTCCAATATTGTTGAATGGGTAAGGCAGTGGCTGAGTGACAGGCAACAGAGGGTTGTAGTTAATGGAGTATATTCTAAGCATGCGTTTGCCACTAGTGGGGTACCTCACTTATCTGTACTTGGACCCATTCTCTTTAATATTTGTATTAGTGATATTGCAGAATTGATGGTAAGGTATGTCTTTTTGCTGATGATACTAAGTTATGTAACAGGGTTGATGTATCAGGAGGGATAAGCCAAATGGCAAATGGTTTACTAGAAAAATGGTCAGAGTTGTGACAGCTGACATATAATGTGGATAAGTGCAAGATAATGCATCTTGGACATAAAAACCCAAGGGCAGAGTACAGAATTAACCTCAACATCTGAGGAATGGGATTTAGGAGTAATTATTTCAGATGACTTAAAGGTAGGCAGAATGCTTGGTTGTATAGGGAGAGATATTAGCAGTAGAAAGAGGGAAGTGCTCATGCCATTGTACAGAACACTGGTGTGACCTCACTTGGAGTACTGTACGCTGGACTGGAGACCGTATCTCCAGAAGGATATTGATACCTTAGAGAGAGTTCAGAGAAGGGCTACTATACTGGTTCACGGATTGCAGGATAAAACTTACAAGGAAAGGTTAAAGGAACTCAACATGTATAGCTTGGAGGAAAGACAAGACAGGGGTATATTAGACATGTGCAATTCGTTTTATTCCGAATGTCAATTCGGATGAATTTCGGGCAATTCAGACATGTCCTAATAGCTGAATTGACAAAGTTCCGAAGTTCGGAAATTGCTGAAGTTCCGAAGTTGCCGAAGTTCTGAAGTGCCAAAGTTCCAAAGTACTAATATACCCAGTGGAAGAATGAAGAATGTTACACTGTATAGCAGTTTAAATAAAAAGTATACAAACATAGCCAGGATTCAGCCGTAAGCATTGCAACACTTATAACAATCAAGTAACACATTCATATAAAATGTAAGTTAATTAGCCAGTCAATGGATGGGAATGAATAAGATGATAACTCTTCAAGCTATCTACCAAATTTACTAATATTAAGTAAAAATTACTAACTATTAGTAAATTCTGCCCCTACTCGCTATATGGTTAGCTTGAAATCCAGCCAATCATAGTGTTATGTGTCATTTTACACAGCATGGGAAAGTTCTTTGGAATTTTCCCAGGCTGTGTAATTTCACTCATAACTTTCCGATTGGTTACTTTCAATCAACCAATCAGAGTGTTGTTTTGAGTCAAATTACACAGCGTGGGGAAATTCCAAAGAACTTTCCCATGCTATATAAAATGACACAGAGCACAATGATTGGCTGTTTTTTAAGCTAACCAATCAGAGTACTTTGACAGGTAAATGTAGAGACTTACCTGTCAGTCTCTTCATTTACCTGTCAGAGCACTCTGATTGGATGGCTTAAACCAACCAACCAACCAGAGTGCTCTAAGCCTAATTGCAGGGCGGGGCAAGGCTTCATAAGCCTTCCCCCACCTTGCAGAGCTCAGTCTTCACATTGACCTCCATGGGTGAAGATGGATTATTTTTTTGTGCTCTGGTTTTTTTTTTTTTAAAGTGCAACAGTTATTATGGATTTTTATTTGGCCTTTTGTGGGCTGAAAAAATAAGATTTTAGAAAAAAGAAGACATCACATGGTAAGTTTTATTTCTTTTTTTACAGGTACCTAGTTATTGGCCCCCTTCACTTCTTTTAGGGTGAGGGGGGTAAGTAGGGGTTCATTAATTTTGTTGGGAGGGGGGTGACAAGGGGTTTTGGGACCCCTAGTCCCCTGGGGTGGCTACATTTTTATTTAGGGACCCCACCTGCCGCTCAGGGGTAGGGGCCGGGGGGGCCCCTACCCACTGCTCAGGGATGGGGGCCGGGGGGAGGACAATAGGTCCCCCCCATTATTTTACTTTAGGGCCCCCACCCGCCGCTCAGGGGTGGGGGCCGGAGGCGGGCCATTATTCTTGTTTAGGGCCCACACCCACCACCCAGGGGTGGGGGCCGGGGGGAAGACAATAGGCCCCCCGCTTGGAGTAATTTAGGGCCCCCACCCACCACTCAGGGGTGGTGGCCGGGGGGGGGGCAATAGTTTTTTTTTTTTAACAGCTTACGGTATAGCGAGTAGGGGCAGAATGTACTAATACTAAGTAATTTTTACTTAGTATTAGTAAAGTTGGCTGAAAAATCAATTTAGGTCTTTCAGCCTTTTGGTAGATAGCTCCCTAATACCGTGGGAATTAGGGCGTTATCTACTAAGCAGCTGCAAGAGAACATCCGAAGTCCCGAATTGCCGAAATTCCGAAATGCCTAAGTTCCAAAATTCCGATGTTCCGTAATTCCGAAGTCCCGAAGTGCTGAAGTCCCAAAATTCCGAATTGCCGAAGTCCCGAACCGAACCAAATATTTTCCCCATGCGCACCCCTAGGGGATATGATAGAAAAATTCAAATACATAAAGGGAATCAACACAGTAAAGCAGGAGAAAAACTACCACAACAGGAGGACATCGTCCTAAATTAGATCTGCAAAGGTTTAAAAATAATATCAGTAAGTATTATTTTACTGAGAGGGGAGTGGATGCACGGAATAGCCTTCCAGCTGAAGTGGTAGAGGTTAACACAGTGAAGGAGTTTAAGCATGTGTGGGATAGACATAAGGCTATCCTTGCTATAAGATATGCCAGGGACTAATGAAAGTATTTAGAAAATTGGGCAGGCTAGATGGGCCGAGTGGTTCTTATCTGCCGTCACATTCTATGTTTCTATGTTTCTATCTCAAGTAGCACAAGGGGCTAAGAAAGTTATCTTCATGCCAAAAAATGCCTCCCAGATGATACTTATTAAAACACCATTGTAATAAAGAATTTAACCTTGACAAAGCTTACACAGCAAAATATGCAGTTTGTGTGACTTAAGAAGCAAAGGAGCCACAATAAAACATAGAAAAATGAGTACTCTATAGTGCCACATAGAACATGCAAAGTATTGCAGTAAGGGAATGGTATTCCCTCACTGCAATAGAATGGTGCGATAATGTGCATGTTGAGGGTTACAGGTATTTAAAAGCTCTCTCCAAGATATATTTGTTTTTAGGTATGGTTAATCTGTGTGACTGTTTCAATGAATGTTAAATCAATATTGCACTGTAAGTCCTGGTTATTAATTCTACAGATATTAAGTGGAAGATCCATCATATTCACTCTATTGACAGACACACAAGCACTTCATACAGAGCCTAGAGACACATCTATATTACGTGAGTGTTTAATTTTACACAGGCCTTTTCGTTATAGACATTTATGACAGTTTCAAACTATGTATTGTTGCATTGTTTTTGTTTTATAAGCTGATATAACTCTAAAAGTATATGTATGTATATGTATTATATGTATGTATGGGTCTAGGATTTGGAGTGAAAGTTATGCATGCTTTTTTTTTATTCAATTAGTATTGTTTTGTTCAAAAGGACATAGAAACAATAGAATTGTGTCACTACATTTAGTTTATATTATATTTGTTATTGGCTATAATACATATAGTATATATATATTTAGTCAATATATATTTAGCAGCTAATATAGTAATTATTATATATATGTTTATGCTATTTGTTTCACGTCTTGTAGCTGATTTGAAAATATTGTTTAGTCACTGGTTGGCTATTTGTGCCTCAGGCTTACCATTTGGATTGAATTTATGACAATTCCCAGTTTAGTGAATTACCCTGTTTAATTTATCCTCTTCTCTGCATGCTGACTTCCAGACAGAGCTTATAACAATGATTGACAGGGGGCTACCATGTGCCTACTGCAGAATAAAGAGTTGTTAATTCTACATTTAACTTTATTCTTCACATCTCAAAAATACATGTTTCAGAAATATAGGGGATATATATCCTGGCAAGTGACAGTTCCCATAATAACGTGTGAAATGAGACCAGCGGATACTTTATATAGTGCTCCGGTATCCTTAAATGATACAAAGTTACTTTATCGGAGTGAGATGATGAATGTTATGGTTGCTTGCCCATGCCCTTGTAATGCTTTAAGCAAGTGATCTCTTTGTGCTTGACCCACAGTTCAGGTATCCTTCTGATGCTTTTGTGTATTCCTCACTAGGTCAACTATTAGCTAACCAAATGTTCTGTCCTGTTCACACAAAGCATTCCCTGGAGGCAAAAGAAGAATGTAATGAGGAAATAGCCTGCTGAGCAAAGGCTATCAGCTTTTTAACACGGGAGGTCTTTGAAATCACAGGAAGAGGAACTTCAGTAGCCATGGAAACAATGCACAAATCCAGATTACTAAAGAGTCAAAAAAGATGAGCAAACAGCCCAAGATTGATAGATATGTATGAAGAGATATAGATAGATAGATAGATGCATCTCCTGCATTAAAATTCCCTTGTCAGTTATAGTTTAGTGAATCAATCCTACGTGTCATTTCCAGCGAAGGACTTCCCAATATAATTTTTGATGACTAACTCATCTCTGGGTGTATAGGGTAAGTAAGGAGTATTTCTTTAATACCAGTGGCAGTTCAGGGATGAGTTATTGCAGTCTTACAATTGCTCTTGGACTGCAACTCCCACAATTATTCAGCCATTTATTAGAATTCTGATGTAAGATGAGCTTGAATAACACTTGGCAGATGGAAAAGGAACAAGTCAGTAAAACTGGTTAGCGAGGAGAATATCTGTCATCATTCACACAGTCATTATTCATCACTGCAGAACACGTTGGCACTTTATAAATAAGGGATAATAATAATAATTAGCAATGCATGTGATAAAGAGGCACTGGAGATTTGGGATACGCTTCTGAACAACAATGTGGGTGGGATATATGATGCCAAGTAGACAGCTGTTATATTTTGTTTTTCTCCACCATGCTCAGCATGAGTGTAAGAGCAAAGGCAGCATCACTGCCAACTTCCCTTAGTAACCTGCACACACGGATATACTGAGTTTATTATTAGTGCGATTTTACATGCAGAGCACAGTATACATCTGTTTTTATAACAGATAATGTAAAGAAGTGCTTGCTAATTACTGAATATAGCATTGAATTTATTACCAGATTCATCATCTTAACGATCACTTTCCAGCACGAATAGCTCCTTAAATTCACACTTCTGTCATCCACAGAGCCACCCTACCATTTGCTTCTATCCCCCACTCATTCTAGATTGTAAACTCACAGGTGCAGGTTCACCCTCCTTCTTTACTTGTAACTACGTGTGCATCATGTCAAAATGTTTTGTAATATGTGTTAAACAACAACTTGTTTGTTGAATCAGCTGGTGCTCTATATCAAATTAAAAATAAAACTAACATCAAAATAGTATTATGGAATATTATTATGTATTATTTAGTTGTGAATATTACACATGGCTTGCAAATGTTATGTTCATGCGTAAAACTATTTTGTTTCCATTTGTTTGCAGTTAAATCACATATCATCTCCCTGTGTGTAATCAAAGTTGATGAATTTGCGGAAACGCCAAAAAAATTGACCATGATGTATTTTATTTTATTGTTATTAAAGGAACACTATAGTCACCTAAATTACTTTAGCTAAATAAAGCAGTTTTAGTGTATAGATCATTCCCCTGCAATTTCACTGCTCAATTAAATGTCATTTAGGAGTTAAATCTCATTGTTTCTGTTTATGCAGCCCTAGCCACACCTCCCCTGGCTATGATTGACAGAGCCTGCATGAAAAGAAAACTGGTTTCACTTTCAAACAGATGTAATTTACCTTAAATCAATTTATCTCAATCTCTAAATTGAACTTTAATCACATACAGGAGGCTCTTGCAGGGTCTAGCAAGCTATTAACATAGCAGGGGATAAGAAAATGTTAATTAAACAGAACTTGCAATAAAGAAAGCCTAATTAGGGCTCTCTTTACAGGAAGTGTTTATGGAAGGCTGTGCAAGTCACATGCAGGGAGGTGTGACTAGGGTTCATAAACAAAGGGATTTAACTCCTAAATGGCAGAGGATTGAGCAGTGAGGCTGCAGGGGCATGTTCTATACACCAAAACTGCTTCATTAACCTCCCTGGCGGTATGATTATGTCAGGAATTTTGTACCAAAAGCGGTACCATTTTTTTGCATGGAAATTTGGTGTTATATATTGTAGGCCAGTAATTACTTTTTTAAACCTGACCAAAAGTACTCTCAGATGTGATAAAGTTCGAAACATAAAATCATGAATTATAATCTAATAAATAATATACCGGTTCCCATTTTCTGTTCCTGGAAAACTTGCTATGCAGAGTAGCTGATTGCTGCTCGTTGTAGCGATTTGTCTCCGTGACAATCTTTTCAATGACGTCATCTGTGAGAAATAATTTTAGGTATGCCAAAGGATCATTGTGCTCAACATCTACCTTCATCCCAGGTGATCCAGTAAACGGAAATCTTGGCGGCGGTACCTCATCCATACCGCAATCAATAAGGCACCAAGTGCGCACATCACTGAGCTCGGGTGCAGAATCGTCGCTGTCGCCACTTCTCTGGTCACTGTCAGAGTCGGATGACGAATCTTGCCACGAATCGCTATCGCAGTCGCTCAATTATGCGAGGGGCTCTGTGTCGCTGCCACTCATCTGATCCCAACCCGCTTTGGAGATGCTAAAGTGACGCTTTGATGCCATGGTAAAAAAAATATTTTATGGGCAGAAATTACAGCAAAAAGGGCAGGCAGGGCAGTGTAGGATGATCAAATTTCAAATCTGAGGTGATACTGTGTCAAATCTGAGGCGATACAATGTAATCTGACAGGATTTCACTGTATCACCTAACTTTTTATGTGTGTGCCACTTTTATGCTTGAAACATTTGAATTACCTGCCCAGTTCCGCCCCCATGATCCTCTGCGGCTCACAGAGACGGAACCAGGAAGTCAGATGGAGGCATCCGCCGGGGCTCTCACCGGCAATCACAGCGCGGGGACATCGCTGGATCGCAAGGAGAAGGTAAGGAGACTCCGCTGCCAGCTCTGTTATCTACCCCGAGCGTGACTCGGGGTTACCGCTTCTGGCAGCGAAAATTAACCCCGAGTCACGCTCGGGAATACCGCTAGCCTGGTTAAGCTAAAGTTGTTCAGGAGACTATAGTGTCCCTTTAATTCATTTATATATTCCATGCATTTGAACGCTTTCCAGAATGTCTTTCTTGTTATTTTATTAAATGTCAAGCCATTTAAAATGTATTTTATAAACTGTGCTGGCTACAGAACTAATAACATAAAAATATAAAGTCTGTGGAATGAAGGAATCCAGTGATCCAGCTACTATGGTCAGTTATAAACTGCTGATACATTAATTAATTATAAATATTCAGAATAATATTCAGAATAATAACCTATTGATATTAAATATGTAATTCATTATATAAACATGCATATATATCATTAACAGCGTTCACAATTGCTCTAATTAGAATTCAAAGTTTTGTTAAGAAAAATATCCCCACATTCAAGGTCACCTTATATTCAAACTTTTAATGATGAATGTTTTCAGAATGGGCCTAGTAACTGATTGCAATGCTCACTGTATCCTGTTCTTCAATCTATTTATAGACTATATATCTATATAAATAGATTTATGGAAAGTCAGCATGCCTTGCTCACTGTGCAATAGTAGTCACAACACAGAATTGTTTGCAGAAAATGTTAAAATTCCACTAACAGAGCTTCCATTAATTGTCATATATTGAATATATCACCTGGTATGTGTGGTAAGGGCTAATGGGGAATTTTAGTGGATATGCAGCACATACCATTTCATACTTACAGAAATTTCACTCCCATCATTTATTTTTACATTTATTTGTAAAGTACCGCCACCGCCATCAACATACATATAAAGAAATACATGTACTCAGATATACTCAACAGACAACATAGTCTGGTCCTTATAATGTCAGCTCAATTTAGTAAACAGTGGTATTGGCCTTGAAAACACTGGCATTAAGCTTGCAGCTGCAATCAAAACACAATTTTGAGAGGTATTCAATTTTATTATTTTTTTCATTCAATTTTATTTAGTTTTTTTTTAATTCTTTATTTGTTCGAAAGCAGGACATATATTTTTATATTTTAAAGATACAGGACATATATTTTTTTATATTTTAAAGATAGGCATAGACGCAGCAGTGTTCTGCTTGCAACAGCATCCTAATTTTTACATATTACAGGATTTGTAATCATACAATGCGTTTTTGCCTGCATTTTCCTAGGTGTGGTTAATTTCTTCAAGTATCTCAAGACATCCCACATGGTGTTTTAGTATTAAGAAATAAAACAGTCCCGTTGTGCACGATCTGACAATTTGAAGGAAAATTAAAGATAGTTCAGAAGAGTAAGGCTAGAAAAAGAGAAAGCATGAGGAAGTAAAGAAAAAGCAGTTAGGGGTGAGAGTGGGAAGGATGGAAAAAAGAGGGGGGGGGGGGGGAGCAGCCCGGTGAGAGCTACCAAACGATAAGTGTGACATGGATTGCATTACCTTGCTGACTTTGTCTATCCTAGGCACCTCTTTGAATTCCCTCAAAGAAAAAATGGGTTTGGGTGAAGTGGTCTATGACTTATCTTGTCAGTGCCCTGAGTGATACGATTTTATGGTGTTTGTGTTTGGTTCAGTCTGTTGTGTTAGTTACTTGCTGTGTTATTGATCCAAGGGTCCCAGATCTTTTCAAATTTCTTAGTAGTCCCCCTGACCTGAGCCGTCAATTTGTCCATTAAAAATGTGTCCTTTATTTTATGTTTTATTATTGCTATCGTAGGAGCGTCACTCTGTAGCCAAACCTGTGCTAGGGCTCGTCTTGCGGCGAGGTTTATTTTGTGAAGGAGGTTTTGTTCCGTCCTTGTCCAATCATCCATGGATCTTGACAGCAGGAACACCCACGGGTCTAGCTTCACCTCTCTGCCGAACACTTCTCGCAACAATGTTGCGATCCGTTTCCAGTATGCCTGCGCCACTGGACATTCCCACCACATATGAATATACGTACCCTTATGTCCGCAACCCCTCCAGCATAAGTCTGTCGGGTTTTTACCCATGCGGCACAATGTCACTGGGGTGGTATACCACCGAAACAAGGCCTTATGTGATTGTTCCTGCAGGGACACGCATACTGAAGATGTTGCTGCTGCCTCCCATATTTCCTGCCATTCTACCCCTTCTAACACTTCATTCAAGTCTGCTTTCCGCTGATCAATGTATTTAATCCAATGATCCAAACGGACATTTTATACATATTTTTTATTTGCATTTTATTTGTACTTTTATTTGCACTTGAATTGCATTCAATTTTAATTTCATTAAAAAGCACTTTTTTGTGCATTTCGTTTAAAAAGCGGATCCAGTCTTTGGTGTTGCCCAGGTTCAAGAGGGGGTTGTCACCCTTTATTTGACACAAACTTCTGAAACTCAGAGCCAGTTTGGAAGGCTCTGAGCCAGGTGAGCAAATTTTATAATATCTAAAATTGTGTTTTACACCTGCAGATCTCACTTAGAGATCCTTTTTCTCCCTTTCTCCACCATATATATTGGAAGTGTGATCGGAAAGGAGATCCAGGAAAAGGGGGGTGTATGTTACCCTATAACATACCAGCCGGAAAGTTTAGAGCCTGTTTCTAAAAAGGCTCGTTACCATGTGAGTGTGCCATTAAGCAGACAACTCCTATTTGTGGTTCAAACAACCCTGCACTATATATTCTCTATTTGTGATTTTTTCTATATATGTCCAACTAAGTTGAACCACCCAATCAATATCAATAGGGTGAGTCGATTTTACTCTAAATTAGCGCTGCACTTAAATTGAACGGAGTGGAGACGATTTCTTTCACTTTCTATCCTCTCTGTGTGCCCTGTTCTGCTTTCTAAACAGTGGGTGATTTTTGGAGCATCCACAAAGTGTTCAAGCTGCTATTATCTAAAATAATCACTAAATAATAAGCGCCTGAAATTCACACATTTGTTTTTCTTGTATTCTAATGTATTTAATATCTCCCCATTCCAGTGTGTGAGCACTTAGATGGACATATAAACAGGATATAAGGCCGTTCGGGAATTGTTCCCTTGAACACAGCCTCTCGAAAAACGTCAATGGTGTCTGTGCTGCCTTTTTGATCCTGGTAGCTCGGGCATAGTCCCTAAGCTGGAGATAGCGAAAGTAGTCGAAAGGTCTCAATGGGGTCCTACTATTCAATTCCTCAATGTGACCATGGAACCATTTTCAAACAGTTGAAATAGTCTCTGCAGCCCTGCGTTTTCTAGTCCCCTGAAGTTCCTAGCTTGCATACCCGGGGGAAAATCTCTATTTCTCAAGAACGAGGTCATTGGCGACGGGGTAGATGTCAGACCATAATTGAGGGCATTTGCATCCCAGACCTTGAGAGAGGTCTCTACCGCTTGGCAAGGCACCCGATCCAGAGATCTAAATTCCTTAGGGGTCCATATGAGGTACTGGAGGAGGTCCGGGCCCAGTAAAGAGGACTACAAGTCCACCCATCTCCTCTCATCAGGGGGCGTATGCCATAGCGCTATTTGGGTCAACTGGGCCGCCACATAGTAGTAGTAAAGGTTTGGCAATCCCAGTCCCCCCCTGTCCTTAGCTCTATAGAGTATATTCCGTGATATCCTATGTTTCTTATTCTGCCAGATAAACTTGCAGATGGCCTGTTGAAGTGCTCCCAAGCTAGATTTAGTCAAGTAGATCGGGAGAGCTTGAAAGAGGAACAGAATCCGAGGCAGCACATTCATTTTCACCGAATGTATTCTCCCGATCCACGAAATTGGTTTATCTACCCACGTCTCCATGTCACGCATTTATTGCCTAATCAGTGGTACGTAATTCTGTTGGTGTAAGAGAGAGGGATCCGCCGTCAACCAGATGCCCAAATATTTAATGTGATATTTCGCTATGTGGACATGATACGTCTTCCCTATATGCGCTGCATCTGCATTGCTCATCCCTATGGGGAGTGCGCTTGATTTGTGTAAATTGACCTTGTATCCGGCCACTGTGCCATACTCTGTCAGTATCCCCGTCAGTGCTGCCATAGATTCCAGCGGGTCCGTCAATGATAGTAGTATATTGTCAGCAAATCCCGAAATAACGTACTCCTTCCCCCCTACCGTGATGCCCTTGATCTCAGGGGTTACGTGTATTGTTTGCATGAGGGGCTCCAATGACAGGACAAACAGCAACGGTGAGAGAGGGCAACCCTGTCTCGTACCATTACTCAATGGGAAAGGGACGGATTGCGCTCCCGTTATCCTAACCTGTGCCCTGAAGTTAGAATATAAGGCTTTGATGGTTGTCATATACCGGGCCGGCATGCCGAAATGGTGCAACATCTCAAATAGATACGGCCATTTGACTCTGTCAAACGCTTTTTCGGCGTCTAGTGACAGCATCAACGTCGGGGTTTGCAGCCTAGTTTGTCTCCCTATAAGATCTATGTTGCGTCTCGTATTTTCAAACAGTTGCCTACCCGGTACGAAGCCCACCTGGTCTGGATGGACCAGGAAAGAGAGAATTAGGTTCAGTCTGATCGCTAACACTTTAGCCAGGATTTTGGAATCATGATTAATTAGAGATATTGGGCGAAAATTCTCCGGGAGTGAGTCATCTTTCCCTGGTTTAGGCAATAAAACTATATTCGCTAGTGACATATTTCGGTCTGGGATCCCCCCATTCTGAAGGTCGTTAAACCACAGTTCAAGGTGGGGCAAGAGCTCCTCTCTAAACGTCTTATAGTAGCTTCCGTCAAAACCATCTGGGCCGGGTGCCTTATTGCTTTTCAGGGCCGAAATCGCTGCATCTATTTCCTCCACTGAAATCTGATTCCTGAGTGTTGCCACATCCGCCTCGCTCAGTTTCGGGAGAGGAATCCTAGAGAGGAAATCTCATATCCCATCTAGTTCTCTTTGTGGGTTCGTGTCTGCGCCACTCGAGTGGTTATATAGTTCGGAGTAAAACCCTGTAAATACTTTGGCGATATCCGTGGGATTCGTCTGATATACTCCCGTTATATTCTTGATCTTTGTGATATGTGTGTTCCGTTGACGTGGTCTAAGGGATCTTGCCAGCAAGGTATCCATTTTGTTAGCCCTCTTATAGAAGGTCCGCTTAGACCACAATATAGCTCTCGTGGTGTGAGCGTTTCGCGTATAGCATGCCTCAAATCTTGTACTGTCTTCAAATTGGTATGTGAGGAGTCCGATTTATGCCTCTGTTCCGCCGTTCTTAAAGCCTCTAGCTGAGACGCCAATAATTTAGATTTTTGACGTTTCTTTAGTGTCGCTTCTCTGATGAGTATACCTCTAATGACAGATTTGTGCGCTGCCCATATTACGGCTTTATATACCCCCGATGCTGCTTCCCTGAGAAAGTATTCGTTTAACTCTCTACGAATAGTCTCAACTATCTCCGAGTCTTGCAGTAGCGAGCTATTCAGCCGCCACGACCACGGTGTCGCCGTGCTTAGCTTGTCTAAAGTAATAGAGACATCCGCATGGTCCGACCAAGTTATGGAGCCCACTGTGGACTCCGAAACTCTGGAAACAGTCGGGGGGTTTACCAGAAATAGGTCTATTCTGGAATACGTGTCATGTGGCTGTGAATAAAATGTATAGTCAATCTCGTCAGGATGTTGAGCTCTCCAAATATCTATAAGGCCAGATTGTTGCATGAACGTATGCAATAGTTTATCTTGTCTGCCTCTCCTGTGGGATCGTGGGATTCCTTTACAGGGCCCCCTATCAACTGCCGGGGACGGAGCAGCGTTAAAATCACCTCCCACTATCACCATTCCATTCGGGAGTACGTTGACAGTGCGAGTGAGGTCCGCCCAAAATTCTTTGGACGGATCGTTCGGAGTGTACGTATTGAGAATATGGATTGTGTGCGAATACAAGGTTCCCGACAGCAATACAAAGCGCCCCCCTGCTCACCCTGCTAATTCTGATCGGGCATCTACTATGTATGAGGATGGCTACTCCATTCTTCTTGTTAAGGGCTCTAGATTCATATGTGGTGCTATATGTGTGGTCTCTAAGGGCGAACCTGGCCGATTTTGGCAAGTGCGTCTCCTGTATGAAGGCTATATCCGGATTAAGACGTTTAAGTTCTCTAAACATAAGCCGTCTTTTCTTGGGGGCGTTCAAGCCTGTAACATTAAGAGATACTAGTTTAGTAGGCATGTTTCCGTCTGTGGTGCGCCGCTATATGTAGATATCCTGTCACGTCTGTTATCAATCTAGAGTCCTGGGCCGCCCTCGACCACCCCCCCAGAGGGAGAAAGGAATGGATAAAGGTGAAAAGGAGAAAGGATAGAGGGGAAGGAGAATAGAAAAGAAGTAAGGAAAAAAAAACTTTGTACAAAAATCGCCTGGTCTTACCTTTAGCCAGGCACGATTGGGGTAGATGTCCCGTCACCCCCAGTACTTCAAAAGAGCCCAGGGGTTTAGGGGACATGGACCAGCCAATGTGGGCACTATTCCATTGCCAACTGAAACTAAATGAATAAACACTATGACCCGCATGGCTATAACTTGCAAATAAGGCGGCAGTAGCAGCTTGACCAAGTACGATTATTCAAATAATATAATATAAACGCCAATGACCTACAACCATTTGCTACATGCTTGATATTTATTTAACCCCTTAAGGACACTCGACATGTGTGACATGTCATGATCCCATTTTATTCCAGAAGTTTTGGTCCTCAAGGGGTTAAAGACACTTTAAAAAAAAAAAAAAAAAAGATTTCTAACCCCCCTTGTAGTCTGATCCCTTCAATGTTAAACGGTTTAAACATTATGCTAACAACATGACAATGAATCCCAGTAAGAGTTCACTTTACAGTCAAACTTTTTAGGTAGGAAGCATAGATGCAATCATGTGTTCACGTGTGGGTATATCCCGTAAGGGAGGGAGCGCTTTACGACCCCGCCAACGGCGATTCAAGAGGGCCCGCCAGTCGCCCACCCTGAGATCCGAAAAGGAATTATCGCCCCCCAGAGGCCTCCCTTGTTATAGCAATCAGGGCCGAGAACTTCCACCCCTCCTCCGAAAATCGAAAAATAAGTCAATACTAACGGGTCTGACCCCATCCCCAGCTCCCCCACACCCGACCTGGGCTCCCTACAGCTCCATCCCCAGTTAGATCACATGTCGACTAAACTATGGTGAACCCCTCCGAGTGTGTAAATGCTAATCTTCGGCCATGCTGCGGGCAACGGCACGCGGCAACCAAGTCATTAGCCCCCATACCAGCCAATTTCCCTCCTATACAGGTTTGGATGCGAAAAACACGTGTATACAGTAAACATAGATACATGGAAGCATATGTAACCGAACGTAAAAAGTGAGGAGTCTCAGTCTGCACGAACCTTTCAAGCCCTCAAACAAGGGGGCAGCCCGGAGGGACCGAGGGCTATACGCCGAGGGATCCCCACATCTCGCACCAACATTAAGAAAAAAGGGAAAATATGAGCATTGCAATGTCCAAAGACTATCAAACCTCCCTCTTCCTGTAAACCTCACCCCCCAAAACAGGTAGAAGGCAGCAGGATAACGCAACCCTAGCCCGCCCAAGAAGGGTTTACAGACCCCTGAAGCTCCCCACCTGCTTACCCTGAGAACAAACCCGATCAACTCCCTCAGCTGAATTCCAGCTCCCCGCCCGGTAGGGTTACCCCTGGGTGGAACTGGGCCCCCGCATCAGCCCACCCAACAGCTGTTCACATACCCGTCCCTGCTCCCATTTCAACTGGGATCGCCACTCCACCAGCTAATCCACACGGGCCTCATTCTCCCGCCGCATACCACTCACGCGGGAGGGGTTGGAGCTCCTCTGCCGCCGGGGGGAGCGCCGTCATCTCGATAGTGTCCTGGATCTCCAAGCTTCACAGGAACTCCACCGGATCGCCATCTACTTGCAGGGTCCTAGTGCGCCCGTCCTGGAACGCGAGCAGCCGAAAGGGGAAACCCCACACGTACCGCACCCTGTGCTTCTGCAGAAGTTCCGTCACTGGATGCTACAATCTCCGTTTCTGGAGGGTCGCCGGTGTTAAATCCTGGAACTGTCAGGATCGGGACAGGGATCCAACACGCAGAGTACAAACAGGTAGTAGGTACGTATACCGGACCTTAGAATGGCCGGACTAACGTAAGGAGTAAGCAAAGAATGGTCTAGAGACAAGCCGAGGTCGAGGGAACGAGAGAGCAGGTAAACGGGAGACAAGCCGGGTCAAAAGGGTAACAGAGGTAAGCAGAGTAGAATAAACAAGCCGGATCAGAACCAAAGAGTAAAGCAGAGGTAAGAGCGCTGAGTGACTAGACTAGCTAGAACCACGACAGGGCAATGAACCAATACACAAAACCTCATTATATACCCTGGTTCCAGATAGATGATCACGCCCCCGACGAGTCCTGATTCGAGCTTAGGACTGATTGACAGGTCGGAACGGCAAATCGTCATGACGTCGGCTACTAGAGCCGCGTCATAAAAGGAGGCGGATCAGAGGCGTCCGGCGTGTAAACGTCCGAAATGACCGCGAGGAACGAATGAGTCAGTTCCTCTGAGAGGGCGGAATTCTCAGTATCTCACCTCCTCTGAGGTAGAGACAACAGGTACCCTGACAGTACCCCCCCTCTCAGAAACGCCCACCGGGCGGAAGGAACCGGGACGAGACGGAAACCGGAAATAAAAAGCCCTGCGGAGGCGAGGAGCATGCACCTCCTCCTGGACCACCCAGGACCTCTCTTCCGGACCATATCCTTTCCAGTCCACAAGATATTGTAACCTCCCCCGAGAAATTCGAGAATCGAGGATGGAGTTGATCTCGTACTCCTCCTGGCCCTCAACCTGAACAGAGCGAGGGGAGGGTACAGCGGAGGAAAACCTGTTACAAACTAAAGGCCTCAACAAGGAAACATGAAAGGAGTTGGGTATGCGCAAGCCAGGTGGAAGAGCAAGGCGATACGCAACGGGATTAATTTGAGTCAGAACCTTGTAAGGACCAATGAAACGAGGCGCAAATTTCATAGAGGGAACCTTCAAGCGAATATTTCTGGTACTCAGCCACACCCTCTCCCCTGGAATAAAAACCGGAGCCGCCCTTCTACGCTTGTCTGCGTGTCGTTTGAACAACGTGGAATTATGAAGGAGAATGAAAGAGAGAATGAAAGAGAATCAGACCGACCCAATCATCCTGGTGTTCGGAAACAAAACAACGCAAATATTGCTCAATTTTTTGGTTGGTGCGTTCAGCAGCTCCGTTAGACTGGGGATGATATGCAGTAGAGAAATTCAGTTTGATACCCAATTGAGAACAAAAGGACTTCCAAAAACGGGAAACAAATTGGGAACCTCTATCAGAGACAATTTCGGAGGGTATACCATGTAAACGAAAAATCTCTTTTGCGAATATCTCAGCCAATTCGGGAGAAGACGGAAGTTTAGGTAGTGGTACGAAATGAGCCATCTTAGTAAACCTGTCAACCACCGTGAGAATAACAGTCTGTTTTTTAGAAATAGGTAAATCGACAAGGAAATCCATAGCCAGACAAGACCATGGTCTCTCGGGGATCTCCAAGGGGTGCAAGAGCCCACAAGGAAGCGTATGAGGTTGTTTAGTCTTCATACAGACCTCACATGCCCCGACGAAATCCTTAATATCCTTACGTAACGAAGGCCACCAGAAATCTTTAGAAATCAAGGAACACGTCTTGCGTATGCCAGGATGCCCAGCCACTTTGCTGTTGTGAAAGCATTGCAACAGTTCTGGTTGAAGTTCAGGAGGAACGAAGTGCCTTGCCCCGGGAACCTGTCTGGGGGCCAGATGCTGCACTTTCATGATCTCGGCAAGCAACGGAGAGTGTATCCTGAGATTCGTGTTGGCGATAATATTGCACTTGGGAACCACAGATGACAAAACCACCTCAGATACAGTAGAAGGTTCATGTTGGCGAGACAAAGCATCGGCCTTAGAGTTCTTAGAACCAGGTCTATAGGTGAGCACATAATTGAAATGAGTGAGAAATAAGGACCAACGAGCTTGCCTGGCGGATAAGCGCTTGGCTTCCCCAAAAGTTTTTGTGATCCGTTAGAATAGTAACAGGGTGGAAGGTCCCTTCCAATAAATGTCTCCACTCCTTTAAGGCCATAATAACCGCTAATAGTTCCCTGTCACCAATGTCATATCTGCTTTCAGGCCCCGACAATTTTTTGGGAAAAAACCCACAGGGATGTAATGGTTTATCCACACCTAATCTTTGAGACAAGATAGCACCTATACCTGTCTCCGAGGCGTCTACCTCGAGTAGAAAAGGCAAAGACGTGTCAGGGTGAACCAAAATCGGTGCTGAAGAGAAACGATCCTTGAGTGTTTTGAAAGCAACGAGAGCTTCAGTAGACCAAGTCTTAGTGTCAGCCCCTTGTCTAGTCATATTAGTAATAGGCGCAATAATAGACGAGTAACCTTTAATGAAGCGCCTATAATAATTAGAGAATCCAATAAACCTCTGAATGGCCTTGAGTCCCCTGGGCAAAGGCCAATCTACAATAGACTGGAGTTTAACCGGATCCATCTTAAACCCGTCCCCAGAAATAACGTACCCAAGGAAGTTTATCTGGGACTGGTCAAAACTACACTTCTCCAATTTGCAATATAATCCATGTTGTAGAAGTTTGCGCAATACCCTTCTGACTTGTCTGGGATGAGTCTCAATCTCACTAGAATGTATGAGTATATCATCTAGGTATACGATAACGCAATCATGTTGAAACTCCCTAAGAACCTCATTAATCAGATCCTGAAATACTGCTGGTGCATTACAGAGACCAAAAGGCATTACCGTGTACTCATAGTGCCCGTAACGGGTATTGAAAGCTGTTTTCCACTCGTCTCCCTGTTGGATTCTCACCAAGTTATACGCCCCTCTGAGATCTAACTTGGTGAAAATTTTGGAGCCCTTTAAACGATCAAAGAGCTCAGTAATCAAAGGGATCGGATAGGCATTTCTAATAGTTATTTTATTCAATCCCCAATAATCAATACAAGGCCTTAAAGTACCATCTTTCTTATTCACAAAAAATAACCCGGCCCCGGCAGGGGAGGAGGATCTCCTAATGAATCCCTTGTCCAGGTTCTCACGAATATACTCCTCTAAGACTAGGTTCTCCTTAGTAGATAAAGGATATACCGTGCCCCTCGGAGGCATGGTACCGGGCAAGAGTCTGATCTTGCAGTCAAAGGGCCTGTGTGAAGGTAGAGTTTCAGCATTCTTTTTGTCAAAGACTGCCCTTAAATCCAGGTATAGGGGTGGTATTTGTAAGTCAGAAGACTGGGTAGAATTAACCAGTGTGTCAGCTACGCAAACCGGTGAGACCTTCTGTAAGCACCTGTCTCAGCAACCCTGGCCCCAAGAGATTATTTCACCCAATTCCCAATCGATAATGGGGTTATGTTTCTTAAGCCAAGGATACCCTAAGACTATAGGAACAGAAGGGGATGAAATGAGCATAAGAGATATACCCTCCTCGTGTAGGATACCAACAGTTAAGTTAAGAGGTAAGGTCTCATGAGAAATAACAGGTTCAGATAATGGTCTACCATCTATGGCCTCAACGGCCAAGGGTGTCTCCCTTAGCTGGGATGGGATAGAGTGTTTAGTGACGAAGGTTCGGTCAATGAAGCTTTCAGCAGCTCCAGAGTCTATCAACGCCATGGTATTAAGTACTCCCTTCTCCCAAACTAAAGAAACAGGTAGTAGAAGCCTATGATCTTTATAGTCATGTATAGAGGACAAGATAGAAACACCCAAGGCCTGTCCTCTGGAGGAACTTAGGTGCGAGCGTTTCCCGGGCGGTTAGGACAATTTAGGCGTAGGTGACCTCTTGCTCCACAATACATGCACAAACCCTCCCTTCTCCTGTACTGTCTCTCCTCTTCTGAGAGACGAGTATTGCCTATCTGCATAGGTTCTGGAAGCGCTAAAGTTGTAGATTCAGGATTTTGAAATGTGGGAGCTAGTCTAAAGGAGGGTCTACGGGTTCTGTCTCGAGTGTTCTGTCTCTGTCTTAACCGTTCATCAATTCGTGAAATAAAAGAAATTAAATCCTCCAAATTTTCAGGAAGCTCTCTTGTGGCAACCTCATCTAGAATTTGGTCTGATAGTCCGTTTAGAAATACGTCCATGTAAGCCTGTTCATTCCACCTGACTTCTGCTGCCAGGGATCTGAACTCTAAGGCATAATCAACAAGGGTTTGGTTATGTTGTCTAAGACGTAACAGTAGTCTAGCAGCATTAACCTTTCTACCTGGAGGATCAAAAGTCCTTCTAAAAGCAGTAACAAAGGCATTATAGTTATAGACTAACGGATTATCATTCTCCCACAAAGGATTAGCCCATCTCAAAGCTTTATCAATGAGTAGTGTGATTATAAATCCAACTCTCGCCCTATCTGTAGGGTAGGAGCGGGGTTGTAATTCGAAATGAATACCGATCTGGTTTAAAAAACCTCGACACGTATCTGGAGAGCCACCATAACGTACAGGAGGAGTTATACGAGATGAAGCACCTACTGTGGCTACCTCTAGGCCTGAACTTACAGGAGAGACGGAAGCAGTACGCATCTCTTCTGATTGGTTACTAGAACGAGATAGTAAGGCTTGCACTGCTAGAGCCATCTGGTCCATTCTATGATCCATAGCCTCAAATCTAGAGTCAGGAGAACCGACCTGAGAGTTTGTACCTGCAGGATCCATGGCCCTGTCGTAATGTCAGGATCGGGACAGGGATCCAACACGCAGAGTACAAACAGGTAGTAGGTACGTATACCGGACCTTAGAATGGCCGGACTAACGTAAGGAGTAAGCAAAGAATGGTCTAGAGACAAGCTGAGGTCGAGGGAACGAGAGAGCAGGTAAATGGGAGACAAGCCGGGTCAAAAGGGTAACAGAGGTAAGCAGAGTAGAATAAACAAGCCGGATCAGAACCAAAGAGTAAAGCAGAGGTAAGAGCGCTGAGTGACTAGACTAGCTAGAACCACGACAGGGCAATGAACCAATACACAAAACCTCATTATATACCCTGGTTCCAGATAGATGATCACGCCCCCGACGAGTCCTGATTCGAGCTCAGGACTGATTGACAGGTCGGAACGGCAAATCGTCATGACGTCGGCTACTAGAGCCGCGTCATAAAAGGAGGCGGATCAGAGGCGTCCGGCGTGTAAACGGCCGAAATGACCGCGAGGAACGAATGAGTCAGTTCCTCTGAGAGGGCGGAATTCTCAGTATCTCACCTCCTCTGAGGTAGAGACAACAGGTACCCTGACAGGAACAGAGTAAGTTCGACATGCCCATATTTAATTGGGCCCTCCCGGCTACGCTTCATGAGGGCTTCCTTCGTCTGAAAGTATAGAAATTTGATTATAATGTCTCTAGGGCGCTTATCCTCTGCCCGTTTCTATCGGAGTGCCCTGTGGGCTCTTTCAATGTGCCATTGGGGTTCAGGTACCTCAGGGAGAAGTGGTTTCAAAATAGCTGTTACCACCTCCGTCAGGCATCCCTCTCCTTCCCTTTCAGGTAGACCCCGCAGCCGAACATTGTTCCGTCGGGATCTATTCCCCATATCATCCAGGGCGGTCTCCACCATCATGAGCCTCAAGGACAATCTGTTAATAGGCGTTGTAGCAGTGTTCTGAGCCACTACCGTGGACTCCACCCGCTGTTCAAGCTCTGCCGTCCTCGCGCCCAAGGCCTGGATTTCCGCCTTCACTTCCTTTGTGTTTCTCGCGATCTCGGTGGCTAGGTAGCAGCATACCTCTGCCAAATTTGCCAATATCTGTGTGGTGTTTGTCTCTGACACCTCCGGAGTAGATCGAATGGCGCGGGAAGCCGCGAACATTTCGGACACAGTAGTGCCCTGTTCCACCGGCTTTTTAGGCTGTTATTTCGGAGCCCGTTTATCCATATCGGTTCCCCCGTATATTTCCCAGGTTAGGTCAGTGTTTATTCGCTAAAGTTAGCTATTGGCCTCGTGGTCCCAGCGGAGCTTCAGTTGGAAACGTCCATCTTGCTCCGGCCGCAAACCACGCCCCCCAATTTTATTTAGTTTTTAAATGCACACAATCCACAGTTACATAAGCAATAAAGGTATGAATAAAACTAACAGTAAACAATGGGCAGAAACAATGCGCAAGGTTAAACATAGAAACAAATAGTAACAATAACAATATAATTGACATTGGAATAGTTAATGTCAGCAGATACGATTGAATGAGCCGAGTTAGATTCCAAAATAAATAATAAACCATAAAATAAGTTTCCTTCGTAAAGAAAAAGGATTACGGGATACATGGTTGTATGCCAAGATGCTTATATTCAATAGTTGAAAACAGGCCCGGACTGGCCATCGGGCACACCGGGCAAATGCCCGGTGGGCCGCGGTGGCCATGGGCCGAGGACGGCAGGGGAAGTAACAGGATCTCCCCTGCCGGTCTATGCAGGGCCGGCACTATCCGAGCACCGGCCCCGCTGTTTTCAATGATGGGCAGGTGGGGAGATCAAAGATCTCCCTCATCGGCCCACATAGAGAATATTCCGCCCGCCAGCGGGGAGAGAGGGAGGGAGCCAGGAGAGGACCCGGCGGAGCTCTATCTTGCAGCTCCGCCGGGTTCCTCTCGCGAGATACGGAGCGTTGCCATGGCAACGACCGGATCTCGCGAGAGTGAATGAGAGTGAACTCTAGCCCGCAGGCAGGCTAGAGTTCACTCACCCACTGGACCACCAGGATAGTGCCTGAACCCCCCCTCCCAGATACCACCATGCCGGTCCCCCCCTCCCAGGCTAAAAGGTAAGAAGGGAGGGGGGGACATAATGCTTCCTTTTTTTATTTTTATCTACCCCCCCAAACTCTCACACCCATCATCCATAGTACTTTGCACTCGGCAATCTCCAACACACATCACACACACACATCACACACAGCACTCTCACACACAGCACTCTCACACCCATCATCCACAGCACTCTCACACACATCACACACAACATTCTCACACACAGCACTCTCACACCCATCATCCACAGCACTCTCACACTCAGCACTCTCACACACAGCACTCTCACACACAGCACTCTCACACACAGCACTCTCACACACAGCTCTCTCACACACAGCACTCTCATAAACACAGCACTCTCACACACAGCACTCTCACACTCAGCACCATCACACACACAGCACTCTCATACACATACACATCACACTCAGCACTCTCACACTCAGCACTCTCACACTCAGCACTCTCACACTCAGCACTCACACACAGCACTCACACACGGCACTCACACACAGGGCACTCACAGCGCTCTCACACACAGCGCTCTCACACACACATCACACACAGTACATCACATGCAGCACTCTCACACACACATCACACTCAGCACTCTCACACAGGGCACTCTCACACACACATCACACACAGCGCTCTCACACACACATCACACACAGCACTCTCGCACACATCACACTCAGCACTCTCACACTCAGCACTCTCACACTCAGCACTCTCACACTCAGCACTCTCACACACAGCACTCTCACACACACAGCACTCTCACACACACATCACTCTCACACTCAGCACTCTCACACACACAGCACTCTCACACCCACATCACTCTCACACTCAGCACTCTCACACTCAGCACCATCACACACACATCACACACACATCCACATCACACTCAGCACTCTCACACACACAGCACATCACACGCAGCACTCTCACACACACATCATATACAGCACTCTCACACACATCACACTCAGCACTCTCACACTCAGCACTCTCACACTCAGCACTCTCACACACAGCACTCTCACACACAGCACTCACACACACAGCACTCACACACACACATCACACACACACATCACACAAATCACACACAGCACCCTCACACAAATCAATCACACACAGCACCCACCGCACCCTCACACACATCACACCTCACACACACATACTGCACCCCACACAGAACCCCCCACGACACACTGCACCACACACATACACAATACTTCCAAACATATTTATATAATATATATACATATATATATATATAATATTCACACACACACACTATAGCCTGTATGCACACTTTTGCTACATCCCCTATACACACATTCTCTACAGCCCCTAGCCACATATGCATTACATTACACCACAAACACAACACGACTTAAACCGACCTTATAACACAATACCACAAAACAATCAGCTCACTCTGCACACACACAATGGCAGGCTCCAAACACATGCACAATACTCTTTCCTGGCATTTTTGTCTCCTGGTATCCATTTATAGAGACACCAGAGACAAGTTGCAAGGAAACACAATGCAAGCATGTTATTAAATTTGCTTGCGCTGTGCAGAACAAATACAGGTTTTTTTTCTCATACTAGAGCTCTTCAGCAGAGCTCTGCGCATGGTCTGCCCTGGCCTGCACTTTGAGAGGGGGCGTGTTTGTCATTAATGATGACAAAACACACTATTTCTGCCCCGCCCCCTTCTTAGTGGGCCGCTGTGATAAAAAAAATGCCCGGGCCGAATTTTGTTCCCAGTCCGGCCCTGGTTGAAAACAAACAAATATGACATGTTCGACTTCCATACGAGTGGGGGTTTGTGATCTCAAAAAAAGCAAAACTTCATCTGTAGTGAGTATGATAGTACTATAAGGAGAGAAAAGGAAAGGGGAAGGTGAGAAGACAGAAAAGTAAAAGTAAAAGTAAAGAAAGGATAAACAGTCCATCATGGGAAGTTAGAGAAAAGGAAGAAGGATAGATAAAAAGAGTCAACAGTAGTCAGTGAATATCAACCTGATAGGTTAATGATTATCATACGAAGAGATGTAAGTTTTGGAGTCTATGGTTCCACACTTGTTCATCTCGGGTGCCTTCACCATTTTAGAAATGGCCTTAGCTAACGTAGGTTTTCTAGGTATCCCCCACAATGTATCAGTTGCCCTCCTATTAGAAAGGACCAGTCTGGCTACTAATTCATTTATTTTATTAATTCTGAAAGAGTTTAGAAAAAAGCCAGATCCAAGGATCAAGAGATATATCAATCTGCAAAAGTCTTAATATTAATTTGATTACCTTGCACCATAGCATAGAATTGATAAAGTGGCCACAAACAGTCAGTGAAAATAGGTAACATGGGTGGAATTGTGTTTGAACTTAGATTTGCCTCTGTATTATTGCATGCTGGTCTAGAAGGAACGAACCTGAGCTGGAAGATACGTTTAGGTAAATTTAATTGGAGTCAAATCACTAGCAGTCTAGTAAAAATCTTTAAATCTACATTCATTATTCTGTCTCATGGACTGATGATTTCCACATAAACCCACTTAATTTTTTTTCCCAGGGAGTAAGCACTGCAAAATAGTACAACACATGGCCAAACTGTTCTAATAAGCTGTTCATTCCGCTGACATCAAAGGGAGCCCTTCAAAACTATTAAATATAACACTTCCGCTCACATGAAGTATGCTTATAATAAAATTATAGTGAAGGTACATATGACTCTTTGGAATCGGTCTTTAATTTGGTGAATGCAATTAATAGCTTAGAGTTATGTCTGCCTTACAGTTAGGTCACAGTCTCTCAATTCTCCATGTAGCCACCGGCTGAAGGATCTAAAATTGTCTGGCATTTAGCAATGCTGTTTTATTTTATGTATTATTACTTTAGATCAATATTTTGTATCTTCATTAGTTATATTGCTATGTTTTTATTTTAGGTTATTATTTATTATTGTGGATCATCTTAACATTTAATAAATATGCTAGTCTAGAAAGAGAAGTGGGTTAATTTTACTGTTTATCACTTAAGGACCATTGGCTACACCACTAGTATAAAGGAGGAGCACTCGGAAACTGATCTCGGCATTCCCTGTTATTTGTAGGCTCCATCTCGGCCAGTAGTTCTTCTGTACCAACTTCATATCTCACTTTCACATTCCATGGGTCCATGAACTGGGGCATTTTTAATCTCTTCCTCATATGTTTCAACCCTCCAACCACCTTGAAAATGGCATGAAGGGAAGGAGGAACTATGAGTTGAGCTCCTTGTAAATAAATGAACACAGTGGTGGAACTAATGTAGTGAGGGCCCTCTCCTATCGCAAGTGTGGCCAAAGGTAGATCCCCATCTGTTGTACACCTCCCATGATGTTTTTCCAGCTGGAGATCTAACACATGCACATCATTGCGTGGTTGTATTTAGCACTGAGCAGTGTGAATTTGAATGTAAGAATATTTTTGTATGGAGTCTGTATGAGTGAATGTAGGGGTGTGTTTGAATGTATGGTTATTGAATGCAGGTGTGCATTTGTGCGTAGTGTTGGTTTTTGAATGCAGGGGTGTGTATATAGATAATGTTGGTGTTTTAATACAGAGGTATGTTTGTGTGTAGTGTTGACCTTTGAATG
The DNA here is from genome assembly GCF_036172605.1 of Pelobates fuscus. Taxonomy (NCBI): domain Eukaryota; kingdom Metazoa; phylum Chordata; class Amphibia; order Anura; family Pelobatidae; genus Pelobates; species Pelobates fuscus. Next base: position 350,973,650 of record NC_086317.1, on the reverse strand, counting down.
CAGGGGTGTATTTGTTTGTAGTGTTGGCATTTGAATACTGGGTGCAGGAGAGTCACTTCTCCTGGCTGAGACTGTTGAGAGTCAGAGGCTGGCTGCAGCTGTTTGCACCCTCTCAGACGCACCTTGGTATGTGTAATCTGGGTGGAAGTGACCAGCTCTCACTTCCTCCCAAGATGCAGATATGAGAGGGCACAGTAGCACTGTTCAAGGTCGACGGCACACGACCGGGCTGCTGATGACCCATTGGTTGACCTCAAGTGCATGGCCCACTTGATGGTCCTCCTTAGCTTGCTAGCCTCCTTATGCAACTACAGTGTAATATAGTGCAAGAACAATGCATCTTGTTTACACAGACTGATTACTAAACGCATCTATTGTAGTTTAAAGACACGTTAATGTGTGTATTATTGCTGTGGAGATCTGTTATATACTCAGACAAACCAACAATAAAGAGCTCCTAGAAAAGAGGGAAATTAGGATAGAAAAGAGGACAGATGGATTTGGGCTCAAAATAGGGTATGTTCCTCCTGGACACTTGGGAGGCCTGCTTGCTAACAACTAGAGTCCAGTACAGTTAATAAAGGGCATTGAAGACTCAAATTTGTTTATTTTTAAGGGATGGCCACCTTTCTAGTTTTTGAGAATTTGTTTTTGCTGGCCCTGACATTAGGTGTGAGCAGACGGATGCTTTTCACTGTCATAGGTAATGTCAAAGGACCACCAACGTTTTTCATAGTGTTGATTTGTGTTTTCCATTAAGTAACAGAGCATTATGACTCTCTACTTTGACACTTGGTGAGTGTAAAGAGTATTGTGTATGCAGTGCATGCTGACAACATATGTAAAATATGCACAGCATTGACATTAGATATTAAGCCCCTGACACAAAAGTTAATATATTTCAGTATGTTGAGTTTCAAGCAGAAATGCTGCACATATAGACTCCTACCACCATGACCACTTCTAAAAGTCTTTAACAATTACTGCCAAGTTGTCTATAATGCTGAATATGTACGGATTAGTGAGATAAAACAGCAATACTTTGCCAGCTACTGAATGTATATTTTAGGGCACTGTCTACTAAATCAAGCTGAATGTGTCAACAATATCATAGAATTGCATCTTTACAAGCTTTTTTACATTTACGTTTTGTAGATAAATCTATTCTCAAACCTGAAAAAAAAAAAAAAAGGTGGAATGGAAATGTATAAATTAAGGTCCACATTTTCTTTAAAAGAACTAGAAGATCCAAGCTATTTTTATCTGAGGATGCTTTTAATTTTAATCTAATATGCTTTACCACATGTTCTGCCGGAAGATCAAAAGGAATGGTAACTAACATTTAATCTATTTTTATTCTAGGATTGCTCTAAACCCTCATCAAAAAGTGCATGCAGTTAAACAGCTTATCTCCAGTGAACTGTTTTCCCTAATGTGTTCTTAATTATAATCCTACATATTGCTCACTGTGGTCCATTGAACAATATGGCAGTAATTTCTTTGCAGTCCTTTCTGTTCTTTGAACTGTGAGCACAGAGGGCTAGAACTGAACCAGATCAACAGGCTTTGACTGTTGGCAAGTCAAACCAGATGCAATCTCTGGAAAATGCATTTTCAGCTGTTCTCCAGAAAGAGTATACAAACATAAGCACGCATGGGCTTAATTCTAGAATGGAAGAGAAATCTCTCACCCTAGTAGTGTTTTAGAAGTTCTATAAGATAAAATAAATAGAAAAAGAAGTCACAGGCTTTATTCTTAGAATGCAATAATAAAATGTTTTAGTGTTAGTTTTAAAACGTTGCTTAACTTCCTTATGATAATGGAATTATAGTGATAATGCATAAAAACAGCAAACTAAAGAAACTAAGCTTAACTGACCCCCATTCATAACATTACATGGTAGTATGGAAATACACCTGCTTCTGTTTACTGAGTACCCAGCAAAATTAGTACAGTGTTAAAGGGATTCTATAGTGCCAGATACAAAGCTGTATTAGGCCCTTCTCATAGGAAAGCATTAAATCAGTGCATTCCTAGGGAAAAATAGTTGATGCTTGATGCCCTCATGCAGAGCGTGAGGACGTCCAGCTTCAGTTACTGGACCAAAAGTCCGCTAACAACCAGGAAGCACCTCTAATGACTGTCTGGTAAACAGCCACTGGAGGCAGACTTAGTGCTGTAATGTAAACATTGCAGTTTTTCTGGAACTGAAATGCTTACATTGCAGCACCAAGTGCAATACGGACACTGCACCCAGACCACTTGAATGAGCCTATAGTGTCCTTTTAAATAAATTTCTATTGTATTTATAATTGTTCATCATTAATATAGTTTCACAGGGTCCACGGCAAGGTTTGATTTCCTCTATTAAAAATGGAATGATAATATGTTAGGGAATTCAGTAACACACAGGGGTTCTGAACTAGACAAATCTATATTAGACATGTGCAATTCGTTTCGGTCCGAATATGAATTCGGACGAATTTCGGGCGATTCGGACATTTGTGTACTTCCGAATGTCTGAATAGCCAAATTGCTGAAGTGTCGAATTGCCAAGGTCCCGAAGTTCTGAAATTACTGAATTTCCGAAGTGTCGAAGTGTCGAAGTGTCGAAGTGCCGAAGTTCCGAAGTGCTGAAGTACCGAAGTTCCGAAGTTGCCAAAGTTCTGAAGTGCTGAAGTGCCGAAGTTCCGAAGCACAGTATTACCTAAGTACTAATATACTTACCCAGTGGAAGAAGAAGAATGTTACACTGTAAACTATTTGAAATAAAAAGTATACAAACATTTGCAACATTTGCAACACTTACAACAATCAAGTAACATACACTCATATAAAATGTAAGTTACTTAGCCAGTCAATGGAATGACAGGAATTAATAAGTAGATAACTCCCTAATTCCCACGGTATTAGGGAGCTATCTACTAAAAGTCTGAAAGACCTAAATTGGTCTTTCAGTCAAATTTACTAATACTAAGTAAAGATTACTTAGTATTAGTAAATTGTGGCCCTACTCACTATACCGCGAGTAGGGGCATGTCTATTAAACAAAAAAAGCAAACAAACCCCCCCCCCGAGCCCCCACCTGCGACGTGACTTTATCCACCAATAAGAGAGTTCTGAGTCCAATTACACAGCGTGGGAAAATTCCAAAGAACTTTCCTACGCTGTGTAAAATGACACAGAGCACTCTGATTGGTAGATTTCCAGCCAACCAATCAGAGTGCTTTGACAGGTAAACCTGTCAGTCTCTTCATTTACCTGTCACAGCACTCTGATTGGATGGCATAAACCCACCAATCAGAGTGCTCTGAGCCTAATTGCAGGGCGGGGCAAGGCTTTATAAGCCTTCCCCCGCCCTGCAGAGCTCAGTCTGCGCGGAGCCCTCGCTGGGATAAGATGGATACATTTTTTTTGCGCTCGTTGTTTTAAAGTTTTTTTTAAAGTGCATTGGTTATTATGGCTTTTTATTTGGCCTTTTTGAGGCCTGAAAAAAGAAGATTTTTGAAGAAAGAAAACATAAAATGGTAAATTGGTATTTAGGGCCCCCACCCAAAGCTCAGGGATGGGGGCCAGGGGGAGGACAATAGGTCCCCCCCTTTATACTAATTTAGGGCCATCACCCACCGCTCAGGGGTGGGGGCCGGGGGGAGGACAATAGGTCCCCCCCTTTATACTAATTTAGGGCCCCCACCCGCTGCTCAGGGGTGGGGGCCAGGGGGAGGACAATAGGTCCCCCCCTAATTAGTATTTAGGGCCCCCACCCACTGCTCAGGGGTGGGGGCCAGGGGGAGGACATTAGGTCCCCCCCCTCATTCTAATGTAGGGCCCCCACCCACCGCTCAGGGGTGGGGGCCAGGGAGGAGGACATTAGGTCCTCCCCCTTAATTAGTATTTAGGGCCCATAACCACCGCTCAGGGGTGGGGTCCAGAGGGGAGGACATAAGGTCCCCCCCTCATTCTAATTTAGGGCCCCCACCCACCGCTCAGGGGTGGGGGCCAGGAGGGAGGACATTAGGTCCTCCCCTAATTAGAATTTAGGGCCCCCACCCACCGCTCATGGGTGGGGTCCGGGGGGGAAATAGGCCCCCCTGTAGTTTAAAAGCCCCCACTCGCGCGTCATGGGTGGGGGCTCGGGAGGGGGGACCCTTTTTTTTTTTAACAGTGAGCAGCCACTGGCTGCTCACTGTTCTCTAGAGAGGCCCCTACTCGCGGTATAGCGAGTAGGGGCATAATTTACTAATACTAAGTAATTTTTACTTAGTATTAGTAAACTTGTCTGAAAGACCAATTTAGGTCTTTCAGACTTTTGATAGATAACTGCCAATACCGTGGGAATTAGGGAGTTATCTACCAAGCAGCTGCAAGAGAAGTTCCGAAGTGTCGAAGTGCCGAAGTCCGGAAGTGCCGAAATTACCGATTTTCCGAAGTGTCGAATTGCCGAAGTCCGAATTTCGGAATGCCGAACCGAACATGTTTCCCATGCACATGCCTATATCTATAGCGTTATAGCCTCAGACTTTGCAACTCACTTCACTGACAAGATCTCTACAATCAGAGAAGAGATCTCTCATCTTTCTTCTTCCCCTTACAATACTTCCCCTAACTTCACTCCCTCTGCTGTTCTATGTTCATTTGCACCCGCTACATTGGAAAAGGTTTCTGCTCTGCTCCAGTCCTCCTGCCCCTCTACCTGCTCCCTAGATCCAATTCCCTCGCATCTCATCCGTACTCTGTCTTCTTCTCTTTCTCCACCTCTCACTTAAATTCTCAATCTCTTTCTCTCCTCTGGTATATTTCCATTGCCCTTCAAACATGCAACTGTAACCCCAATTCTAAAGAAGCCCAATCTTGACCCTAACTCCCCATCCAACTATCGTCCTATCTCACTACTGCCTTTTGCATCCAAGATCCTTGAAAGAATTGTGTATGCGAGATTGACAGACTTCTTAGAGATCAACTCTCTGCTAGACCTGCTTCAGTCTGGTTTCCGCACTAAGCACTCTGTGGAAACGGCACTGACCAAAGTATCCAATGATCTACTCGCTGCAAAATCTCGTGGTCACTACTCTATCCTAATTCTCCTTGACCTGTCTGCGGCTTTTGACACTGTTGATCATCAACAGCTTCTTCTCATCCTGCGCAATATCAGTCTACAAGATATTGCTCTCTCCTGGTGCTCCTCCTACCTCTCCCAGCGCTCTTTCAGTGTTTCTTTCTCTGGCTCTGCTTCTTCTCCCCAACTCCTCTCTTTTGGTGTCCCCCAAGGTTCAGTCCTTGGTCCCCTACTGTTCTCCATCTATACTGCCTCCCTTAGTAAACTCATTAGCTCCTTTGGCTTCCAATATCATTTCCATTCAGATGATACGCAAATCTACTTGTCCTCTCCTGATCTCTCCCCGACCCTCTTGACCAGTGTCTCTGACTGCCTCTCTGCTATTTCTAACTCGATGGCTGCCCACTTTCTTAAACTAAACTTGACCAAAACTGAAATTCTGGTCTTTCCTCCCTCAAGTGTTATTACTCCTGTGTCTGTCTCCCTGCAATAACTGTCTGTGTGTTTATTTAGTTGAATAAGTCTTTTATGTATGTATATGTGTATATATATATATATATATATATATATATATATATATATATATATATATATATATATATAAAATAAACAATGCAAGATCCAGCGCACTCTCCTATCTACTAAACAGCAACTTCAATGTTGACAGATTTTGTTAGTTTTTAAAAGTTTTTTTAAAAACACCTAATCTATGCAAAAAAATAATGGGGATTTAGTTACATTATATGATCATACATTGCATAAGCCTGCCACAACGTCAATGTACCCCATCATTGGCAGGTCCTACTCTCACAGTCTAATGTCTGCTCTTATGAGATTAACCAACCCACTTACTTGGGAAAAAATTCCATCCGAGGCTCTCTGCAGTACAAGGCTAAATAGGGACCTGAGATGAGGCACCTGCAACAGGGAGGTGTGCAAAACCAAGGAGTTGGCTAGACTTCCAAATATATATTTCTTTTTTGGTTCAGGCTCGCCACAATAATATATGTCTATATTATTGATAAGTATTAATACGCAATCTGACGTTCTTTATAAAAAAATATGCATTTATTCTACTTCAACAGCAAACAATATAACAATATAACAATACAATATAAAATACTTAACAGATGGTATTTCTTAACGACGTTACAGAGAGTCGTCTTTGTATCAGCAACTCAGGACATCAGAGAGGAGAGCGTGGATGACCTTCAGAAGATCCTTTGTCCTTTATAGCCAAAATTACGTCATAACGCTTAGTTTAGACTCTGGCCACATAAGGAAATTCCCAATATAAAGACCACCTTAAATCTCTTATACAGCAAATTCCAGAGTTCTCATGGTACAGAATAGCAAACACCATCTGTTCTGTTTAACCCATTAGACAGCCACACCTTAATATGTATTTGAATAGGAACATATAGAATATGCTATATTCTACACTCCCTCCAAGTCAACGGTGCTACCATCAGCTCCACCACGCAGGCTCGCTGCCTAGGTGTTCTCTTTGACTCAGACCTCTCCTTCAAGCCTCATGTTCAGTCTATCGCCAAATCCTGTCATTTCCATCTCAAAAACATTGCGCGCATCCGCCCCTATTTAACGCTAGATGCGACTAAGGTGTTGATCCATTCCACTGTCCTTTCTCGCCTTGACTACTGTAATCCGCTTCTCAGTGGTCTTACGTGCTCCCAACTTGCGCCGTTACAGTCCATAATGAATGCAGCAGCGAGGCTCATCTTCCTGCCCGCCCGCAACTCCCATGCCTCACCCTCCTGTCAGTCCCTACATTGGCTTCCTCTAAGATATAGGGCTCAATTTAAAATTCTGGTTCTTGCTTTCAAATCGCTACATAATGCTGCTCCCACCTATCTATCCTCCTTTATACACAAGTATGTCCCATCTAGGCCCTTACGATCTGCTGAAGACTTACATCTATCTTCTGTCCGTACTCCCACCTCTGATGCTCGCCTTCAAGATTTCTCGAGGACTGCACCATTCCTGTGGAACTCGCTTCCCTCCTCCGTTAGATGCTCACCTAGTCTCCACTCCTTCAAAAAATTGTTAATAACCCACTTCTTCATAAAAGCGTATCAATTAAACTGTTAATAGTTCCTGACTGATTCCTCTTCTGCAACTGTCACTAGTCTAATACTATCCTTACCTTTTTGTGTAATTTTACCCCACTCCCTCAAGCATGTAAGCTCATTGAGCAGGGCCCCCAACCCCTCTGTTCCGGTGTGTCCAACTTGTCTGGTTACAACTCATGTCTGTTCGTCCACCCATTGTAAAGCGCTGCGGTATTTGATGGCGCTATATAAATAACATAATAATAATAATTATATTAGATTTTTCTGCAAATTCAACGTAAAGCAAATTTTGTTTTTTGCTAATCCAGAACATCTTTGTTTTTTTCTGATCCTTTAATATACATAAGAAGTTCTGCCCTGTTGTTTGCTGATCTGGAAGAACTCTTGCTGATTTGTTTTTCCAGGAAGAGATTTCTCTTTCTCTTTGTGGTTCTTACTGTAAATGATGGAGAAATATTTTGATGATACACAGTGATCTCAAGCTGTGAATCACTCCCACCATCTGTTTGCTGTATTGTTTAACACCTGTAAGTTTAGATAGTTTTGGTATAATTAAAGCCTTTACAATAATGCCCACTTATTTAACATGTGTTATTTGTTTAGTTCCCAATCTAATTCTGTCCAGTTTGTCTGAATTTGTCAGAAATTCCATTTGGAACTAAACGACTAAGTGTTTACATTTCCAATTTCTTTACAAACCAAAAAGAAACGAAAGAATTAGGAACAAATCAAAACAAATTATTTGGTTTCATAAGGATTACAAATTAGTGACTTATCTATTTTCCTAGCAAAACTAGGAAAGGGGCTTTTTCTCTTAAAGGAACACTGTAGTGCCGTGGGTTGTCTCCCAGAATTACATGTTGTCTGATTACTGTGGGAAAGAGCTATAATCACTGAACATCGCAACTACGAGGGGAATTCCGTGGAGATATCCAGCCGAAATATAGGAAATGTGTCCTAATTATAGTTTTTTTTGTAATAAATTTAAAAGGAATTAACTTAAAAAAAATCTGTGCACATCCCTTACATTTTTTTGCCCACAGATATATCAGTAACTTCATGTATCTCATAAAACACCCTATTTTAAAGAATTATTTAAATCGAGGCAGTGCATGTGGGAGAGGGAGAAGCTTCTTACGCTCCTCCATTTCTCTGCAATTTGTTCAAGCATATGATGAAAAAGAAACAACTAATCCATATTCGGACAATGTACAATTCCTTTGTTTTTTTTTTATATTTTTTTTGCCAGAATTAAGTTTGGCAAAGAATTATGGGACATTCCTTGAATAAAGCCGCCATTGTCTATGGTAAACTAAACAAGGTAAATCCCCATAAAACAATCATAACAGATTTTGCACGTTCTATAATAAATACATCAGAGTATAGTGATGTATAACATATATAACATATATTTTTACATCACATACGCATACCTATTTCTCACATACTGTGCATGTGCATTGTGGTTATATTTTACATGTTGAAATAGCATATGTAAAATCCTTATTAATTTACTGAATGGAACACGGATATGCGATGTTCGGTCCGCCCCCTATTCGTCATCATTGAGTAAACTTTGATCCTGTACCTCACAGTCAGCAGACATATTCCAGCCAATCAGCAGCAGACCCTCCCTCCCAGTCCCTCCCACCTCCTGGACAGCATCCATTTTAGATTCATTCGGAAGCTGCATTCTTTTTTTTTTTTTTTTTTTTATAATTTTTTTTTTAGACAGAAGTGTGTTATATTTGAGCATGCTAGGCTGAACGTGCGTATATCATGGCTAGTTGCACTGAGGGTATGAGTATATAGCAGTACATTGTTGTGAAAAATGGTTGTCATGTTTAGGGTGTAGCTTGAACGTTATCAACTGTGTATTTATATCAGCAGCTCCACCACTAGTTATAAATCAAGTGTGAGTCGCCCCATGAGATGAGACTAGTGAATAACATAATACATGAACGGTTAAGGTAAAGGCATGTAAGGAACTACGACAATAAACTCTTTAGGAGGTGAAATAATGACATACTTAAATGCTTGCTACTTTACGATTAGTTAATGTGTAGAGAGCAGTTCATGTGATCAAAGGCATGGTGTGGAGGATCGGCTATAGTGGGACATGCTTGTCAGGCTGCTGTTTACTGCTTGTGCTCATCCGATCCCTTCTGGGTGCCAGGTGCAGACCCTGGGAGTCCCTGATACCTGGAACAACAAAGGCAAGTCTCTGACTGAGTGCAGGGTTCGCGGCTTGAGGTGGTGGAAGCTTGTTTTGTCGGGTGGTCGGATCTGTCCCGGTGGTGCTTCACGTCCGGTGCGGAATTGTGGTGGCTTAAGGTGGAGGCGAGTGCTTGACGTGGGGCAGGCTCTGCATTTCTGTTTGTGCCTCCGGTCCCGTCTTCGGCGCCTTTTGCGTTGGTGGATTTTAATGGGGACTGCTTTGCTTAGCTGTGGTGGGCTTGTTGGGGCTGTGGTGGAGCTTGTTGGGGCTTCCTGCTTGTTATTTGCTTCCAAAATTGATTAAAGAGTCTGTCCAGCTTAGACTCAATATCCTGCCATGCTTTGCTGGTTCCAGGAGGACACGCGGCTGCCGCCATATTGGCAGAGTCACAGATGACTATGTCAGCCTGGGCGGCTGTGCTCTGTGTGTCCATTAGCTCCAGACAGCCTCTCAGGGGTGGACCGGGATAACCCCCACCTGTCCGAGGGGGGGTAACGGAGCTCCTGCCGGGAAGTAGCTGCTCCTGGGCATCCCAGGATCGGGAGATCGGCTGCCTCTCCCGCCCGGTGAGCACCAGGCCACACTTGCCACGCGGAGGTAAGTAAGACTGTTGAGTTGCTGACCACTATTAAGCATGTCGGGTCGGTCAGGTTGGAGCAACATTGCTGGGTCATCCCCTTCTGGAATGAAATTCGCTTGTTGATAGCTGCTTAAAGTGAGATATTGAGGGAGCTCACACGAAGTGCGTCTTTCCTCCATGACAGCTAGGCCCCGCCCCCCGGAAGCTGCATTCTTAGTGAGAGGAGGGACAGTGTAGCTGCTGATGATTTAATAGGGAAATCGATAGCTAGGCTAGTGTATTCAGTGTCCACTACAGTCCTGAAGGACTCATCTGATCTCTGCTGTAAGGGCAGCACCCCAAAAAGCCCGTTTTAGGGCTAGAACATCAGTCTGCTTTTTTTTTCCCCTGTGTAATCTAATTGCAGTTGCCTGCCTGCCAGCGTGTGTGTCAGGCTCACAGCGTATACTGTGCCCACTTGCCCAGTGCCACCACTCATATCTGGTGTCACAATAGCTTGCATTTAAAAAAAAATAAACTTTTTTGACTGTTATATAATAGCAGTCAGTTTCCTTCACACGTGTGCGTTTCAGGGCATGCCAGGGCACAGTGTCACACCAGTGCAACACATATCTGGTCTAACAGTAGTGTACATTAAAAAAAAAAAACATTTTTTGACTGTAATAGATTGAATAGCAGTTAGTTGTCTGCAAGCATGTGTGTCAGGCCTACAGCGTCTACTCTGCCAACTTCTGCCAGTGCACAGTGCCACTCATATCTGTTGTCACAGTAGCTTGCACGCATAGTACCTAATCGAAAAAAAAATGACAGGCAGAGGCAGGCCACCCCGCAGGGGCCGTCATGGTGCTGTGATTCCCTTTGGCCCTAGAATAATGCCCAGTGTTCAGAGGCCACGTACCTTGAACTCGAAAAGTTCTGAGGACATAGTTGACTGGCTAACACAGGACACCCAATCTCCTACAGCTTCCGCTCGTCACATTGACGCACATCCTCCTCCAGCTTAGCTTCGGGCACCTCTCAAGTTACCACTCACCCGCCTGCCGCCACCACCAACACTAGCACCACAGCCGCTTCACTAGATCTGTCAGAGGAGTTATTTACACATCAGTTGGAAGAAATGAGTGATGCACAACCATTATTGCCAGAGGATGTAGATAACAGGGATATGTCTCAGTCAGGCAGCATTACACACATGGACGTACGGTGTGATGATGATGATGTTGTACCCGCTGCTGCTTCCTTTGCTGAGTTGTCAGATACAAGTGAAGCGGTTGATGATGACGATGCGTCCGTGGATGTCATGTGGGTGCCCGCTAGAAGAGAAGAAGAACAGGGCGAAACTTCAGATGGGGAGACAGAGAGGAGGAGGAGACGAGTTGGAAGCAGGGGGAGGTCGTCGCAAGGAGCTAGTGGCACAGTCAGACAGCATGCATCGGCACCCGGGGTCAGCCAGACAGCACGCCAATCAACGCATGCTGTTGCCACCACCAGAATGCCGTCATTGCAGAGCTCAGCAGTGTGGCATTTTTTGTGTGTGTCTGCCTCTGACAACAGCAATGCCATTTGCAACCTGTGCCAAAAGAAACTGAGTCGTGGGAAGTCCAACACCCACCTAGGTACAACTGCTTTGCGAAGGCACATGATCGCACATCACAAACACCTATGGGATCAACACATGAGTACAAGCAGCACACAAACTCAAAGCCGCCATCCTCCTCCTGGTCCAGCATCTGCAGCCACGTCAACCACTGCTATCCTCCTTTCCCCCTCTCAACCATCCGCCACTCCGTCTCTCGCCTTGAGCAGTTCCTGCTCATCTGACCACAGTCAGGTGTCTGTCAAGGACATGTTTGAGCGTAAGAAGCCAATGTCACAAAGTCACCTCCTTGCCCGGCATCTGACAGCGGGCTTGTCTGAACTCTTAGCCCGCCAGCTTTTACCATACAAGCTGGTGGAGTCTGAGGCGTTCCAAAAATTTGTAGCTATTGGGACACCGCAGTGGAAGGTACCCGGACTAAATTTATTTGCACAAAAGGCAATCCCCAACCTGTACTCGATGGTATGTCTGGCACACAGTGTTGGGGCAAGGGTCCATTTAACCACTGATACCTGGTCTGCAAAGCCTTCAATGACATCAGTGAGGACAAGGAACGGGACATGGCTAGCTTGGTATCCAACCTTGTGCAAATGGGGAGTTTGCGGTTGTGCAAATGGACTGTTTGCGGTGCGTTAAACGGGGAGTTTGGTCTGTCACTGTGAAGTGGGCGTAACCCTTACACTACCTGATCGATACAACATCATACCTGATGTTTTAAAGCACGTTATTCCAAACAATTTAGGAATGTTAGGTGATTTATGCCCTTTATGGATTAAAACCAGACTCTGCATCAACTATGTAATTTTCCATGGGAGTTTTGCCATGGATCCCCCTCCGGCATGCCACAGTCCAGGTGTTAGTCCCCTTGAAACAACTTTTCCATCACTATTGTGGGTAGAAAGAGTCCCTGTGGGTTTTAAAATTCGCCTGCCTATTGAAGTCTATGGCGGTTCGCCCGGTTCGCCCGTTCGCGGAAAATTTTATGTTCGCGACATCTCTAGCCATGCACCATTAAACTTAGCCCAGTGAAGCGACCTTCTGGCTCTCATAGAGGCAGTGACCAGAGACACCATGTACATAAGGGACAGGGCACCAAAGCAATGCTGGCTTTAAAACCATTGTAGCCTGCGGTAGTGGTTATGGTACTTGGAATGAATGCAGAACAGTGAAAGAAATAAGCCTTTTGTTGGATTTGTACTTTTATAATGAATGAGATACATAGTCTTCTCTTATTTGCAAATTATAATGGTATCAGAAAAGTAATTTCTCAATGTTTTTTTTTTACAAACAGGCTACTATTGTAATTTGGAGTATTTGTTTAAATATTTTTGTATTACAAATTGCTCATCTCTGGTCATGATCTGAAGATATGCAGCATATGCAAATACACTACATTGGGAAAAAAAAACACTTTGCATGATATACCAGAAAGTGATGCCATAAATGACAACAGATTTTAATATTGTTGATTTGTATATTTGCATGTACTTCAGCAGGCATAATAAAGAAAGGGCATATTGTTTCAAATATGACACATTCACAATGTAAGCTCTGTTTAGGAGACAGAGCACTTTTAAGTACACCAGGTGCAACGATTAATAGTCTGCTAGCTTCATCCTTTAATAGACAGGTGGGGGAACTAAATCCTGTAAGTCTACGTCATGAGCTTGTCTCTTTTACATTCCAACAAAACAAAGCAGCATGGCACACCTGTTTTGCACACTCAGCAATCATCATTTGTAGAGTTTTGGAACCATGTGATACTCATTCATCATGATATAAGTTAATTTTTGAAAATGCATTCAATTACATTTTTATTCGTATTCAGTCACTAAACCTTGAATTATTGGTATCAAACAGGGTAAATTATTTTGAATTAATAGTCGAGCTTGAATACAATTTGAGTTATAGTGAGTGAACTTGAAAAGTGGATAGTTGAGAGTTCACCAAGGAACCTTTACAGGGTTGTTCACTAAAGTGAGTTCAAAGTAAATTTAAAACTTAAAGGGACATTATAGGCACCCAGATTACTTCAGCTCATTGAAGTGGTCTGTTTGCAGTGTCCGAGGCCCCTTAACCCTGCAAAGGTAGTTATTGCAGGTTTTAATAAACTGCAATAATTACCTTTGAGTATTAACTCCACCTCTCGTGGCTATCTACCAGACAAAACCTAGAGGGACTTCCGGGTCGTTAGTTGCCTAACTGACACTGGGCATCCTCACACTATGTATGAGGACACCTAGTGTCATGTAAAACTCCATATGGGGAAAGTACTAATGCAAGCTCGGACATCGCCGCACATGTGCAATAGGTCTCCACCGTCAGCTAACGCTGGTGGAGGAGGAATGGAGGTGGAGCCTGAATCAACAGGAGGAATCAGGTAAGTGACAGAAGTGCACCATGAGGGGGAAGTAGGGCACTATAGTGCCAGGAAAGCAACTTTGTTTTCCTGGCACTATAGTTTCCCTTTAAGGTCTGAGTAGCAAAAATGAAAGCATATCTAATTTAGAGGATTTTTCCGGTATAGCTATTTTGACCTAAAATTCGAAATTCACTTTGAATTCAGTTGGTATTCTAACTTCAGTCAATAAGCCTGCTAGTGAGCTACTTTAGCAAATACGGCGCATTCATTGTGGTTGCGATGCTGGAAAGTAGAAACAACTCCTTTAGGATGGTTCTCCTCCTTGTCAGTCATTTTTTTTTTCAGTATAGAAGACTATACCAAAGAATCCAATCCAAAGAATTGATTGACAGGTGACGGAGGGGCCTATTTTAAATTTTTGCTTCAGTATTCTCAAATGGAAGAAGAACTTGTAAGGGAGGAAGTGATGAGGTCAGCTTGGAATGATCCTCTGGTAAGGAGGAGGTGGGTTCAAGTTAGGAAAGATAGTGATCTATATATTTGTTAAACAACCAAACAAAGAGGTCTGCTTCCATCCCTTTACTACTGTTACCCAATGACAGACCTAGAAGATAAGAAAATATGCAGGCGAGCATTTTAAAGAGTCCAGGCTCTGACAGTCCATTGCCAATGGGTGACATCACGAATTCTGTTAGAGCAGACTAAGATGTCTGTGAAGTCTATACCAAGAGAAGGGGACATTTTTAAAAGATATCCCAAAATGTTGAGATTATTAGATTACAACAAAACAAAACTGTTCCACACCAATCTGGACCAGTCTCCAGTTGTCTTTACTTTGTATATTTTGATGAAGCTGTTTGACTTTTTACATCAGTTTACAGGTTACTTTCTCTTTCTCTTTCTGGAAATAGGATAGAGTGGTTGTTAGGTGTTAAAACAACATGCCTATTAAGGGAACGGCAGATGGGCTTCCATTTATGGAATGCTTATTGTTACCTTTAATCTTTTTTTAAAGTTTTTTTTAAAGTGTCACCAAGAACATACTGCGGTATTTTGTCATATGAATGATCTGGACTTGGCGCACGGTGATGTAGATCCTTCGCAGACACACTGTACATTTTATAAAACCTGAAAAGTTTATTAACAGGCATTTCACACTTGCCTACGATGTCACTATTTCTTTACCTGTGACAAAATAAAGATTGTTTTAAAAAAAATAAAATGCATACGAAAATTGAATAATTAAGAAATTTAATATTTTATCCACAACCAGCGTTATGTAGACACAGCATTAAAAAAAACAAACATTGCTTTAATGCATAACACATACATAACACACATACGCTATGCTTTAAAAATTGTGTGTTTATATTTGAAAAGGAACATTTGTCATTTTATCAAGAAAGCACATATTAAAATATTGTGGGGACCCATTTGACTAATGGAGAACAATGTAAAACAATCTTTTTGTTCCAAGCCTTAATGTTTATGTTGATAAATACACATCTGAACATTCAGCGAGAGGCGATGTTTGATATTGCAGAATTGCTGCATCTTAGGACAAATATGATGGAACAACAAAGAAAGTCTCACGAGTGGCAAACATTTGACCTGTAAAATAAAAGGCAGAAATAAATTGCAACATAATGCACTTAAGCCACAAATGTAACTGTTTATCACTGTTAATATAACCTTAGGGTCACACATCAATTTTAAGTGCTGCCTCATGTTCATTGAACTGTGTAGAACAAATGTTCTGAAATAAATGGCCAACCTATTACTCAAAAAAAACAATGGTCTAGCATAGTTCTCAAGGAATCAGTGTAGGACAAATGAGAAATAAAACATAATGAGGTTTATTCAATAAACAATATGAAAAAAGATAGGGACTGCACTCAACCAAAGAGCATCAACAGACTGAGCTAGAGCCAGCACAACCCATATGTATAGTATGTATATTCAATAAACAATGACATTTGGCTATTTGAAAACAAAACTGTATAATTTAAGTCAAGATACATATAACTCCCAAATTGGCAAATTTATCCAACAGTTTAAAATGATGTTGTCCATTCAACACAATTACACTGAAACATGGAGATGTTTGTTCAATCTAAAAAATCTTCCCAGAAAATTCTGAAGGCCACCAAATCATCTACAAAACAACCACTACCTCTGAGGGATTTGGACTTTTCACTATCCCTACCTAGGGAATCTGGAATGTGCTGCTTCACTTTCAACTTCTACACCTCCTGTGCCTGTGTCCCCAATTGTTTCTGAGCTTCTAACAATTTTTTCAGATCAAAATTTCAGATGGCAAAACTAAAAATGGCCACATACCAAATTCAGCTTTGGAATTTCACCAAAAAACGGTAATACATAAGGGAGCTTGTTGCACTTGGTGGATACAAATTTGGGTTTGTATTCACAATAAAAGTACAAGGTTGTGTTTGTATATGTTTGAAATGTTGTATGTTATCAGAAATGTTGGTAGAGAATGGTAATAAAACAGCAACATTAAGAGGATCAAAAGTCCCATAAATAAACAGTTTTGGTACCTGATCTATTATTGCAAAAGTATATATATAAATCGAAATCATATGAGGCATTCCCATAATCAAGACAAATTGATGGATTTTTTTCACATACCATTGTTTGGATGCACTAGTTGTCTACACTTTATAATAGACAAAAATGTGTATTTTTAAAATTTGTACAGTCCTAGGTTTCCTTTAAAAATAGGGAATAACATGTTTTTGAACTACATAAATAAAAACAAAATATTGTTGTACAAAGATATAAAAAAAAAACCAAATAAATAAAAATTGCCTTCGTACTAAAGAGCCCTTGCCTTGAAACATTTAAATGTCATCTTGTTTGTAACACTTTTATATTTTAGCAATAATAATATCATACAACCCCCAAAAAATATCTCTTTATGAAGAGTCACAGTGATTTTACATGATCTCAGCACATTTTAGTTAATAGCTTAAATTGAGTATCAGTTTACACTAATGATTTCCAACCAAATTAATGGGAATAACATAGAAAGTTCCAGGTCTGTCCACTGCTGACAACCTTACTAATCAGATCAAAGAAAATAGGTGAGGCAGAAGGTTTTACAACTCTGGCCAAGTAAAAACTATAGAAGACACATTCTCTAAATAGATTGTTCTTGTGTAATCAAGCACACAAATAAATAAATAGGTATTCTAGGGCTGTGAGTGAAGCTGAAAGATCAATGCACCAGGCAGTTCAGTCACCCCAACATTCTCAATAGGTCTAGGAGATCATTAGCTCAAATTAAAACTACACACGAGCTAGATGTTTTATAAACCATCTCTCTATTTTAATCAACATCTTGCCAATGTAACACAACATTTGTTGATTTTTTTTTCCTCACATTAATTGTTGTTAATCCATTTAATTGCTATTCGAATTGTCTTAGACAAGAGGGGGGGGAAAGAGTGGACAAGAACATAGACATTTAAATAGCTGAACTCACCAAGGAGACTGTCTTTTATAACTACAAAGTGGAAGTGTAAACAATGGTGAGTTTTGAATGCAATAACATATTTAAAGGGATTTGGCTCCACTCTAGAAAATCATGCACAATTTACTTCATTTATTAACTGAACAAATAGCCTACATTTTCATTACAAATATAGGTTAATTCACTATACGATACCTTTATATAGCTAAACAAAATCAATATTTTTAGATTATGTCTGGGTGCAATACCACACTTCATACATAAAGTTTTAGGACATATACAGTTGTAATCAAAATTATTCGACCCCTATTGAAAATGAGGGTTACTGTCAAAATGTACAGAACTTCAGTTGTTTGCAATGGACAATTCAAACAAAAGCAATTGAAATAGCTAAACACAAATTCACCTGAAAATGCAACTTATAATGATTTCTCCAGTCTCAAAATTATTCAACCGCTTCAAGACAAGCATCTTTAGTACTTAGACCAGTTACAAACGAAATGCATAGCCAGACACCAGTTTCTGGCAGCATTCCTGAGGAATCTTAGTCCATTGCATGTGAGCAATTGCCTTCAGTTCAGTAATATTCTTGGGTTTACAGCTGCAAACCACTAATTTAAATTCCACCAGAGATTTTCTATGGGGTTCAAGTCAGCTGACTGTGGTGGTCACTGTAGAATTTTCCAGGACTTCTGCAACGAAGCCTTGGTGGAATTTGAGGTATGTTTGGGATCATTGTCTTGTTGAAAAGTCCAATGATGCCCAAGCTTCAGCTTCCTCACAGAAGGCATGACATTTTCTCCTAGGATTTCCTGATACTTGAATGAATCCATCTTGCCTTCCACACACTACAGGTTTCTTTTCAAATGTTTTTTATGTCTCCATAACAGTAAGACTAATTACACAATATGAGTATATATGTAAACCATATACATACATTAATAAATAAATAAATAAATAAATAACCAGGGAATACATTTTCACATATCATCCGATACAATATGTAGTAATTAATGTTTTTTTTCAATAAATATAGTCAGTTATTAAAAAAAAAATAAAAAAAAAATAAAGATACCAAATATGTTACATGCAACAATGTGCTTAAAATAAGATCATATAAAAAACTTTGTTATCTGGTCAGGTGAAGTTATCTGTTATAATTCATATTGATTCTTAACATTCTTTTCCCATAGTTTCAATTCATATTTCAGAACATAACTGTATTGGAAGGTGGTCTAAAGGGTAATTCACATTGCTTGGTTTCTATAGTATTATGCAACACCTCTGTTGTAGAAGGAATAGTATCTGTTTTCCACTATCGAGGTGGCTGAAATCAATAGTTGACATAATTATTTTAATTATGGGAAAATCATCTGGGAATCTTTTCTGGAGACACAATTCTGGTGTCATAATGGGGATTTGATCAGTGATAAGTTTAATTAGAGTATGAATATCTTCCCAATACTGTTTTAGTTTAGGGCAAGACCAAAAGACATGATACAGAGTACCAACTTGACCGCGCTCCCTCCAGCATGCCTTAGTCTGAGATAGTTGTGATTTAAAAAGTCTAGAGGGAGTCAGGTACCAAATGTATATAAGTTTGTAATGAGACTTCAAAAGTGCCGCAGACCATGTAGTACAGTGTAATACCATCAGAATCCCATGCCATTCCTCCACTTTAAACTAGTTTTTTAGTTTGTTTTCCCATTTTGTCATATAGTCTAATTTTGGACTAGATTCCCCAGCAAAATAAGTATAGCACATCGAGATGGTGTGTTTCTGAGCAGGCTGAATGATATTTTTTTTTCTAATGATGACATTATAACTTTACGTATATTCAGATTCTGATCAGATACATTAAAATGATCACTAAGTAAATCCACCATCTGTCTGTGCATCAGGGCATCGGAGGCGTCCAGACCAAACTTGGTCAGTAATAGGTCAAAAGGTAAAAACTTATTAGACAAAAATAAATAATTAATATGTATGACAGAATGGAAAAGACAATATTCCACATCTAGATCAGGTAATGCAAATCGCAATACCGACAAAAGAACAGCCCTGGACCAGATAGTAGAAGGGTTGATCTTTTTATACAAAAGATTCTAAGCCTTAATAGTGACTTTGGTAGTCGGAAACATGTTCGTCACCCGCGGCCGTTGGGACGGAGGCAACCATAGCACTTCTTTTATGAAATGAGGAAGAATTTTTGTAGCCTCCATCACAAGACACAGGTGCATCCATGATTCATATTAAATTTAAGAGCATTGGCCATATTGGTAGCAAAATAATAATGAACGAAGTTTGGCAAACCCATTCCTCCCCTAGCTTTTTAAAAGTGGTCAATTGAATTCTGCAAGGCTTCCTATTCCATATAAATGTCAGAAGGGCCGAATGAACCTTCCTAAAAAATTATAATAGTGTAGTGAGGTGAATCGCTATTAGGAAATATAACATTTTGGGAAGGAGACATGATTTCCCAAGCACACAGCCCATGGAACTGCCATCCTTTGCTTTCCTGCACTACAATGACTTCACAACGATATCCACATGGTAAAAATGCCCTGGGACTATTTGACTTTCTTCCTGCACCGCAAGGAATCCATACAATACATTTTTGTGATATACTACCTCATAACATCAGGAGGCCTCCATAATGCATTATGGGTGAGATCAGACCAATACCCTTACATAAGACTCTTTTTTGCATATACAGCATTTAAAAACATTTTTTTCTGTATTTGTAGTTTTTCTTTTGATTTTTGTATTTTTGATTTGTTGAAATATATGATTGGTTTTGACAGGTTGCAGGACTACAAGAGAGTATTCCTGAAACTTTGCTTGATAGATTCTTAATTTATCTCAGAGAATTAGAACATTTATCCTAGTGCATAGGGAAACTGACAGGAAGTATTTTTTATTGTATATGTAACGTATATACTCGAGTATAAGTCGAGTTTTTCAGCACATTTTTTGTGCTGAAAAACCCCCACTCGACTTATACTTGAGTCAATGTCTGTATTATGGCAACTTACATTGCCATAATACAGACCAGGACCACCGGGCACATTACAAGCCCGGCGGTCCTGTTGGGGGCTGGCAGAGAGCTGTTACTTACCTTTCCTGGCCCCCCTTCCCTGGCCCCCCTTCCCTGGCCAGCTAACAAGCAGGGAGGGGGGGACGAAAATAAATAAATACAAATTTAAATAATATTCAAATAAAATAAAAATAGTAATAATATAAAAAAAAATAATAATAATAATTAAAAAAATAATAAAAATGCCCACCCCTCCACCAAGGCTCTGCATCATACACACACACTGCATTCATACACACATACACACACACACACACACACACTGCATTCATACACACACACACTGCATTCATTATATACACACACTGTAAATAAATATTCAATTAATATAATTTTTTGGGATCTAATTTTATTTAGAAATTTACCAGTAGCTGCTGCATTTCCCAACTTAGTCTTATAATCCCAGTTTTTGGGGGTAACATTAGGGGTCTCGACGTATATTCGGGTCGACTTATACAGTATTTGCTGATGCACTTTATATTATGTCTACAGGTTTACAGTTATGGTGGTTTGGCACTTAGCACTTTAGAATCTTCAATGCACTTTCTCTTTGGTGGACAGGATATTGAGCTGTTGTGTCTGTATATTAGTTATTTTTCAATTAATAGGTTTACTTTTGGACTCTACCAATAGGGGCTATGTTATAATTATTAACTTTATACTTTGTGCATTATCTCAAATTTTGAGTATTATCATTTGGTATTTGATATAGTGTAGTTTGGGGTCTTTGGAGGTGACCCGGATACCTGCACCTATGTTGTGATTGCGTGCAACATTCTTCTAGATGTTGATTGAGGAAAGGCAATCCCTGCTTAGAGAACACTGTCGACCATAATTAATATAATATGGACTATTTTGATATAATTTTTCAATGTAGGGTAAATGCTTCTTGATCCAAGGATTAATCTGACTGCCATTCTGGGGTCAAGAGGGAATTTTATTCGTAGTTTGTTGCAAAATTGAAAGTGCTTCAAACATTTTTTTTTGCTGTCTTTTGGATCAACAGCAAAAAGCAAATGTGAGGAAGGCTGAATTTGACGGACACATCTCTTTTCAGCCTATGTAAGTATGTAACTATGTAATGACTGTGCCCTGATGACTCCTGTGTAGAATTATTAAGTGCAAACTCAGACAAGGGAAGCTGATCCAACTTGTTATTGGTTGTAGAAGACAAAGCAGCACAAACACTGATTCGCTGTTTCTGTGGCTTTGTTAAACTGGGGATGGTAAGGGATGGTGATTAATTCTCTTTCTAGTTCAGGGCTCAATTCCTGCAGCAACGCATGGGAACGGCGTTCCTGCACTTTTTCCACAGCATGAACGCCCTTTGCTTATTTATATGATTGAACATATATGTGTTGGATAAAAATACACATTTACCTCACACTACCAACTGCACTTCAGACCACTTCAGGCTGCCAGACTGATTTTCCTTTCTAGTCGGTCCTCTCACACCTCACCCCTCTGTCAGTCCTTACATTGGCTTCCTGTATCCTATATGAGTCAATTCAAAGTGCTAACCCATACCTATAAAGCACTGAACAATTCTAGCCACTGTTATATCTCTTCACAGATCCATAGGTACGTCCCTTCTCGGCCTCTCCGCTCTGCCCGTGAACTTCTCCTGACCACTGCTCGCACCGATACAGCTAACTCATGCTTGCAGGACTTCTCGCGCACAGCTCCCTTCCTATGGAATAACCTGCCTACCGCCATCAGATTCTCCCCTAATCTTCAAATGTTAAAGAAGTGCCTTAGAACCTATCTCTTTAGGAAAGTGTATGGCCTCCCAGAGTAACCTCTACCTTACATACCTGTCTCTTGCTCTCTCCTAAAGGGCAGCACTTTACTCTCTCCTCCAGCTCTGCTTCACTCCCACCCTATTTGATTGCTATTTCCTGTCCTAATGTGTTTTATTCTCCACACCCTGTAGACTGTAAGGTCGTTTGAGCAGGGCCCTCTTCAACCTATCGTTTCTTGTAACTGTCCTATTTATAGTTAAATCCCTACTATAATAATATTGTAAATCGCTACAGAATCTGTTGGCGCTATATAAATGGTGATAATAATAATAATATTAAACCCAATCAGTCATACTGCTCACATTACACATCAAGCCACACATGTCATCCCACATCAAATATGATCACTCAGGTTGACTCACGTGAAACATGTACAGCCCATGTCAAACATGGCCGCCCAGCTACCGATTCCTTGAGCACTCCCTCTGGTGACGAGAAAGTTTGCGGAAATCGCCATCATTAGGCGACTGGTAGAACTTGTTGGGCACATTGCACAGTGTTGCGGCGCTTTAAGGTAAAGCCTTGTTATATTCGGAATATTCTGAATTTAGGTACAGTATTTTGTATATAAGGTGACACATAATATATATTTTTATCAATATACTTTTGTAGGGTGTAACATGGAACCACAGAAAGATGCTCCTCCACCAAAGCAGCAACCTATGATCTATATTTGTGGAGGTGAGAACTGTGTTTTAAGTATTAGATGTTGTAAGATTGGTTTGGTTATCAATACATGCAGGAATTCGAAGAGTGTTCCTTTATTTACATGTGTTGGAGTAACTAGAAATCACAACAAATATAACGAGAAACAATTATTGTTGGATTCTTGTTTAGACCATTGTACACAAATGTTTACTAGTGTTACAAATAACAACATTGAAAATACTTACAAGTACTCTAGTAGTGGGTAACTATACTGCCGTGCTGTTTATTTTGGAGATGTATGTTACAGGTTTAAATGCATGAAACACAAAGCATATCCACATACACTAATTAATAGTTTTATCATCTGTTTTTATTGCACACAAGGCAATAAACTCTCTACTGTAAAAGCATAAATTAGCTTAATTAAAGCATAATTTATCTGATTAGTGCTTATTATTTAAACCATGGAAATACAAATTATTCCAAAAGTAGAATATGGTCCATGGTTGGTATGTGGTTTTGCACAATAGCAGATTCTGGACTGAGATTCTAGAAGAAGCTTCAAGAACGGTTCTATATGTATTTATTTATTGCATGTGAATTTTGGAGATGTTTTTGTAAACTGGCAGTTTACAATAAATGTTGCACTGTATGTTCTGAGAAATATATATGCATACAAGCTTATAATTTTTTTGGGGTGGGAGAGAGGGGAGGGTGGATCTTGGGTGAGTTCCCATACTTGTTTCCCTAGGACTTGACCCCTGTTCTAGTTAGACTCTTAATCAGGGCTATAACAAAGGAAAATCCCTTTATAAACCTGTGGTAATAATGTGCAAAGCCAATTAATCTTTGGATAGCTCTCAATACCTTTGACAAGCCTATTGTAATACTGCCTTCAATTTCCTTGTATCTATTTTGAATCCAGAGGCAGATATAATGGACCTTAAGAACTGAACTTCAGACAGATCAAAAAGAACATTTTCCAAATTACAATATAAGCCATTTTCTAATAACGTCATGAGGACTATTCTCACATAATCGTGATGTGTGTGGAAATTAGCAGAGTAGGTGAGTATATCATCAAGATATACAAGGACAAAAGAATGGATATAATCTCTCAACACATCGCTTATCAAGTCTTGGAAGACAACCGATGTGTTACATAAACCAAAAGGCATGACCAGGTATTCATAATGCTCACTTCTGGTGTTAAAAGCAGTCTTCTATTCATGCCTCTCTTTTATTCGTACTAAATTATAGGCACTTCTCCGATCCAATATAGTGATCACAGTAGATCCTTTAACCCCTTAAGGACACATGACGTGTGTGACACGTCATGATTCCCTTTTATTCCAGAAGTTTGGTCCTTAAGGGGTTAAGCCTATAAAATAATTTGGCAATGACAGGTATGTATGGAGTGTACATATCTTACTGGTATTTTATTTAAGCCCCTGTTATCAATACAGGTCAAATTCCACCTTTTTGAGACAATGAAAAAAACCTGCTCCCACAGAAGAGAAATCAAACCTTTAGAGAGTGATTCCAGAATGTATACTTGGTTATCTTACTTTCATGTGGGGGCAATGCGTACACCCTACCCATAGGGGGCATAGTGCCTGATAGTAAGTCAGTAGCATAGTCATAAGCACTGTGGTAATGTCTCAGCATGTGCTTTATTGAACACCTGTGTCACAGAAAAGTACTGTGGTGGTATTTCTGTAGATAAGGGTGTAGTGGTAGGAATGACATGAAGTGGTTTGATAGAAACGATACACCTCTCCTTACAACTGGATCCTCAGGAAAGAATCTCTCCCTGGATCAAATCAATATGTGGGTTGTGTAGGTAAAGCCAAGGGAATCCTAAAATTATAGGACCGGATGGAGGAGATATTACTTGAAGAACAATTGATTCCTTGTGTAGAGCCTTCACAAACAAGTTTAAAGAATATGAGTGATTACAGGTTTTAAGATGTCTACCATGTATGGCCTCCCTAAGAGATGAAATGGTGTAAGAAGGCAAATTTCTCTTCTATGAAGTTCTCTGCAGCTCCAAAATCTAAAAGAGATGCTGTTTGTGTCAGGATCGGGACAGGGATCCAACACGCAGAGTACAAAGAGTAGCAGATACGTATACCGGACCTTAGAATGGCCGGACTTAACGTAATACTACGTATAGAATGGTCAGGGACAAGCCGAGGTCGAGGGAACGAGAAGACAGGTAAGCGAGAGACAAGCCGGGTCAAGGATAACAGAGAAGACAGGTAAGTAATAACAAAGCCGGGTCAGAACCAAAAGACAAGAGAATACAAGAGCACTGTGTGACTAGGCTGGCTAGAACCACGACAGGGCAATGAGCAAATGCTGAGAGCTCCCTTAAATACCCTGGTTCTAGAGACTAATCACGCCTCCGCCGAGACCTGATTCGTGTCCAGGATTTGACTGACAGGTCGGGCTAGAATAGCGTCATGACGTCGACTATTGAGCGTCACGTTACAAAAAGGCATAGTTCTCTCGCGGCCGGCGTTTACATGCGCGAGGGGACCGCGAGGAACGGGAGAATCATGCCGTCTGGATGGAAAAACGTCTAAGTCTCTACCCGTCTCAGGGGTAGAGACTACAGGTACCCTGACAGTACCCCCCTCTCAGAAACGCCCACCGGGCGGAAGGAACCGGGACGAGATGGAAAGCGGGAATGAAAAGCCCTGCGAAGACGAGGAGCATGGACATCCTCCTGTGGTACCCAGGTCCTCTCTTCTGGACCATATCCCTTCCAGTCAACCAGGTATTGGATTTTCCCCCGGGAGATTTGAGAATCGATGATGGAGTTGATTTCGTACTCCTCCTGACCCTCAACCTGAACAGAGTGAGGAGAGGAGACCTTGGAGGAGAATCTGTTACAGATCAGGGGTTTTAGCAAGGAAACATGAAAGGAATTAGGAATACGTAAGGCAGAGGGGAGCGCTAGGCGATACGCAACAGGATTAATTCGATTCAGGATCCTATAGGGTCCAATGTAGCGAGGAGCGAATTTCATAGACGGTACTTTCAAACGAATGTTTCTAGTACTCAACCATACCCTATCACCAGGGACAAAACTAGGAGCCGGCCTTCTGCGTTTGTCAGCGTGTTTTTTATACAGTATAGAATTATGTAGGAGAATTTGTCGAGTCTGATCCCACAACTTCTTCAGATTGGCAACATGAGTATCAACCGACGGTACCCCCTGGGAAGAAGGAACCGAGGGAAGAATGGAAGGATGAAAACCATAATTCATGAAAAAGGGGCTAGAGCGAGTTGAATCGCAAACAAGATTATTGTGTGCGAACTCTGCCCAAGAAATCAGACCGACCCAATCGTCCTGGTGTTCAGAAACAAAACAACGCAGATATTGTTCAATCTTTTGATTGGTACGTTCAGCGGCTCCGTTAGACTGAGGGTGATAAGCAGAAGAAAAATTCAATTTAATGCCTAGTTGAGAACAGAATGATCTCCAGAAACGTGAAACAAACTGGGAACCTCTATCAGAAGTAATCTCGGAAGGTATCCCATGTAAGCGAAAGATCTCTTTAGCAAAAATCTCCGCTAATTCAGTGTCAGGGTTTCTTTGCTGTTTTAAACAGCAACCCTTTCTGTTTCAGTGATTGAGTTTTCAGCTGCAATTACTATGAGCTGCTTCTGCTTGTTGCCACGGTTACTCACCTGTGAGTAGTAATCAACCCTGCTGCTAATCAGTTCTGCCTATTTAAGCAGCTAAGCCCAGAACCTCCTTGCCCTTGCGTGGTTTCCTGTTTCCCAGAAGTCTCCTTGTTCCTGTGTTTCCCGTTTGCTCCTGGTTCCTGACTCCGGCCTTGTTCCTGACTCCGCTGCTCTCCGTGCTCCTGATCCTGGCTTGTCTGACTACCCGCTCTGGTGACTGACCCCTGCTTGATTCCTGGACTTTGCTTTTGTTATTTATTAGTTATTTATTAATAAAGGTGTGTTTGCATCTACTTCTGTCTCTGTCTGGTTCCTGGTTCCTGACATTACGCAAGGGCCATGAATACAGATGGTACAGGCAAGACACCTATACCTAACCTATTTACCCGGTGGGACCAGCAGAACCACCTTTTGGACCAGTATGCCCATCTGGATCCAGTACCCGGCCAGCCTGCGATTGCGGCCGCCTCTGCCTCACTTCCTGTTCTAGCACCGGTTGTAGCCTCCAAACCTGTAGCGGCTAGAGAAATGACTGGGTCTGTCCCGCTCCCTCAGTATTTTGGGGGCGACCCAGCACAGTGCAGAGAATTTCTAAATCAGGTTAAAGGATACCTTGAAACCCTGCCCCAGGCATTTCCTACAGACAGTGACAAAGTTCACTTCATGATTTCTTTGCTGTCTGAAAAAGGCCCTAGCTTGGGCAAAACCTCTCTGGGAGGCAGAGAAGCCTATTATTTACAATTACCCTGAATTTGTTGCATCCTTCAATAGGGTTTTTGATATTCCAGCTCGCTCCACCCCTACTGCCGAACTACTCATGTCTAATTCTCAGGGCACAAAAACTATTGTCGAGTATGCCAGTGAATTCCGTACCATGGCAGCAGAGGGTGGCTGGAACAACGAGACTCTCGTGGCTGCCTTTGCACAAGGTCTCTCCGATGTGTTTAAAAATGAGATTGCAGCCAGAGAATTACCTAAAGATCTCGAGGAACTGATATCATTTGTCACCCTCATTGACATCAGACTCTGAGAGAGATCCTCATCCAAGGAGCGCCTGCGGAGGCCTCTTGTAAATTTGGCACCGAGCTTTTCTTGCCCACCCGAACCTCCCTCGCCTCCCATGCCTCCTGGTCCTGAGTCCTCTGTCTGTGTGGAGCCAAAGCAGTTAGGCTTCTCACGCCTCTCGGTCGAGGAGAGAGCCTTTAGGAGGAGGGAGGGTCTGTGCCTATACTGCGGACACCATGGTCACTTGTTAAAATTTTGCCCGATTCGTCCGGCAAAGGGCCCGCACCCAAGATACTGTCAGGGGCAGATCTTGGGTGGTCTTTCTGCAGACCCAGAGATATGTGTGCGCAAACCCTTGGTGCCTGTTATCCTCTCCTGGCCTGATTCATCCATTGAAACCCGGGCGTTACTTGATTCTGGGGCCGCAGGCTTGTTTATAGATTGTGCATTTGCAGCAAAGCACTCTATACCCTTACAGTCTCGCAACTCCCCACTAGCCTTCGAAGCCATCGATGGCAGACCAATACAGCCAACCCACGTGACCCAAGAAACCGTGCCCATATCTCTGGCTGTAGGGGCTCTACATCATGAGACGACCCAATTCCAGGTCATTTCCTCTCCATATTACCAGGTTGTTTTGGGATACCCTTGGTTACAGAAGCATAACCCCACAATTGATTGGCGCAAAGCTGAGATATTATCATGGTCCCAGCAATGCACGTTGTCCTGTCTCCAGAAACCGGTCAAAGTTTTGGGCGCATGTTCTGCCTCTTCCTTACCCGCTGAGTACCAAGAATTCCAAGATGTATTTGACAAGGGTCAAGCCAGCGTTCTGCCACCACACCGTCCGTATGACTGTGGTATCGAACTCCAACCGGGTACCAATCCTCCCCGGGGCCGGATTTACCCACTGTCTGTAGCAGAGAATCGAGCCATGGAGGAGTATGTTACCGATGCACTGTCTAAGGGTTTTATTCGGAAGTCATCTTCTCCTGCCGGGGCCGGCTTTTTCTTTGTAAAGAAAAAAGATGGCGAGTTGAAACCCTGTATCGACTATATGGGGTCTCAATCGCATTACTATTAAGAATGCCTACCCCATTCCATTAATCACGGAATTATTTGACCGCCTCAAGGGAGCAACGGTCTTCACCAAACTTGATCTGAGAGGGGCATATAATCTCGTCCGGATAAAAGAGGACCACGAATGGAAAACCGCATTTAACACCAGGAGCGGCCATTACGAATACCTAGTAATGCCCTTTGGTCTTTGCAATGCTCCGGCGGTTTTCCAAGAATTTATAAATGACGTCCTGCGAGATATGCTGCAGCAATGTGTGGTGGTTTATCTTGATGATATTCTGATCCATTCCACATCTCTCGAGAACCATCACGCAGACGTTTCTCGTGTTCTACAGAGACTTAGAGAAAATAGTCTGTTCTGCAAATTGGAGAAATGTGAGTTTCACTGCAAACAGGTTACATTCTTGGGATATGTTATCTCAGATACTGGATTCTCTATGGATCCGGAGAAACTTTCGGCTGTACTAAAATGGCCTCGACCTACGGGTCTTCGCTCTATACAACGGTTTCTGGGCTTCGCCAATTATTATCGGAAGTTCATACGCAACTTTTCTTCCTTGGTTAAACCTCTCACGGACATGACCAGTAGAGATGCTGATCCACAGCATTGGTCACAGGAAGCCATTACTGCCTTTGAGTCTCTCAAAGTCGCCTTTGCTGCTGCTCCTATACTGGCACACCCTAACCCTGCCTTACCATTCATTCTTGAGGTCGATGCGTCTGAGACAGGAGTGGGCGCCCTCCTGTCTCAACGTCCTAACCCAGAGAGCTCCAGGCATCCGTGCGGGTATTTCTCGAGGAAATTGAACCCGGCGGAATGCAACTACCAGATTGGTGATAGGGAACTTCTAGCCATAATTTTAGCTCTCAAAGAATGGAGGCACCTTCTTGAGGGTACTTCAGTGCCAATCCTCATACTCACAGACCACAAGAATCTAACATATCTTTCTGAAGCTAAGCGACTTTCCCCCCGGCAAGCTAGATGGGCTCTCTTCCTATCAAGATTCAATTATGTGGTTTCTTACTTGCCCGGTACAAAAAACATTCGGGCTGATGCCTTGTCTCGACAGTTCTCCCCTCCATCTAGAGAGGAGATAACCCCTACTCCTGTGATTCCTCCGGACCATATACTGGCAACCATCCGTACTAACCTCACCTCACCCCTAGGCGAGGAGATTCTGGCTGCACAAAGTAATGCTCCTCCAGAGAAACCTAATGGCCGTTGTTTTGTACCTATTAACCTCCGTACGAAACTATTGAGTACATACCACGACCCCAAAGCAGCTGGACATCCAGGCAAAAACCAGTTAATCTGGTCCGTATCCCGGCAATTTTGGTGGCCTAGTCTCCGTTCGGATGTCACCGCTTTTGTAGCTGCCTGTCCTGTGTGCGCTCAAAACAAAACCCCACGACGCCCTCCAGTGGGTCTCCTGCAAACCATACCTAATGGTGAACGACCCTGGACCCACTTGTCCATGGATTTTATCGTAGATCTTCCGGTCTCCCGTGGCAATACAGTCGTTCTCATGGTTGTTGACCGATTCTCGAAGATGTCGCATTGCATTCCCTTGAAAAAACTACCAACTTCCCAGGAACTTGCAACAATTTTTGGTCAGGAGATCTTTCGTTTGCATGGGTTACCCAAAGTGATAGTCTCAGATAGGGGTAGCCAGTTCGTGTCCAGATTTTGGAGAGCTTTTTGTACGCAAATGGGAATTCAGCTTTCCTTCTCCTCGGCCTACCACCCGCAATCCAATGGTGCAGCGGAACGAGCTAACCAAACACTGGAACAGTTTCTGCGTTGCTACATTTCTGACCACCAGAACAACTGGTCTGATCTGCTACCCTGGGCGGAGTTTGCCCACAATAGTGCGATTAATGCCTCCTCCCGGCTATCCCCGTTCCTGGCAAACTATGGGTTTCAACCGTCCATGTTGCCTGATACGTTCTTGCCACAGGAGATACCGGCATTGGAGGAACATCTCAGGGAACTCCGTTCCACTTGGGTGCAGGTTCAGAGTTCTTTGCAACGCGCAATGCAGAACTACAAACTCCAGGCCGACCGCAGACGCCTTCCTGCACCTACCTATCAGGTCGGAGAGAGGGTCTGGCTGTCTTCCCGCAACCTACGCCTCCGTGTTCCCGCACAAAAACTGGCACCCCGATACGTTGGGCCATTTCGTATTCTTCGAAGGGTTAACCCTGTAGCTTACGCACTTGACCTTCCTGCTAACATGCGCATCTCAAATGTTTTCCATGTTTCCCTCTTGAAACCGTTGGTTTGTAATCGCTACACCACCTCAGTGCCACGTCCACGTCCTGTCCTGATTGACAATCATGAGGAATATGAAATACGCAGCATCATTGACTCACGGGTCTTCAGAGGACAGATCCAATACTTGGTGCACTGGAAAGGATACGGTCCAGAGGAACGCTCCTGGGTTCCAGCCTCTGATGTCCATGCATCATCCCTCCTTCGTTCCTATCACGCCCGCTTCCCCATGAAGCCCGGACCCACCAACAGAGATGGGGGGAGTCGTTGAGGGGGAGGTACTGTCAGGGTTTCTTTGCTGTTTTAAACAGCAACCCTTTCTGTTTCAGTGATTGAGTTTTCAGCTGCAATTACTATGAGCTGCTTCTGCTTGTTGCCACGGTTACTCACCTGTGGGTAGTAATCAACCCTGCTGCTAATCAGTTCTGCCTATTTAAGCAGCTAAGCCCAGAACCTCCTTGCCCTTGCGTGGTTTCCTGTTTCCCAGAAGTCTCCTTGTTCCTGTGTTTCCTGTTTGCTCCTGGTTCCTGACTCCGGCCTTGTTCCTGACTCCGCTGCTCTCCGTGCTCCTGATCCTGGCTTGTCTGACTACCCGCTCTGGTGACTGACCCCTGCTTGATTCCTGGACTTTGCTTTTGTTATTTATTAGTTATTTATTAATAAAGGTGTGTTTGCATCTACTTCTGTCTCTGTCTGGTTCCTGGTTCCTGACATTCAGGTGAAGTCGGAAGTTTAGGTAAAGGCACGAAATGAGCCATCTTGGTAAACCTATCCACCACTGTGAGAATAACAGTGTGCTTTTTCGAAACAGGCAAATCCACAATAAAATCCATCGCCAAACAGGACCAAGGTTTTTCTGGAACTTCCAGGGGATGTAAGAGACCACAAGGAAGCGAATGAGGTAGTTTAGTCTTAGTACAGACCTCACAGGCTCCGATAAAATCCTTAATATCCCTCCGTAAAGAAGGCCACCAGAAATCCTTAGAGATCAAGGAATATGTTTTGCGAACGCCCGGATGACCAGCCACCTTACTCTCGTGAAGACACTGTAAGAGCTCCAGTTGGAGTTCAGGAGGAACGAAGTGTCTAGACGCAGGAGTCAGTCTAGGTGCCAGATGCTGCAAGCTCCTGATCTGATCAAGAAGCGGAGAATGGATTTTGAGAGTTGTGTTAGCGATGATATTACACTTAGGTACTATAGAGGATAAAACCGGCTCAGATATGGCAGAAGGTTCATGTTGGCGAGACAAGGCATCAGCTTTAGAATTCTTAGAACCAGGCCTATATGTGAGTATGTAATTGAAGTGAGTGAGGAATATAGACCAACGGGCCTGTCTCGATGATAATCGTTTAGCCTCCCCAATATAGGATAAGTTTTTATGATCCGTCAAAATGGTAACAGGATGCAAAGTCCCCTCCAATAGATGTCTCCACTCCTTTAAAGCCATGATAACCGCTAGGAGTTCCCTGTCACCAATGTCATATCTGCTCTCAGTACCCGATAATTTTTTGGAAAAATACCCACATGGATGTAATGGTTTATCCACACCCAACCTTTGGGACAGGATGGCACCTATACCCGTCTCAGAAGCGTCAACTTCGAGTAGGAAAGGCAGAGTAGTATCAGGGTGAACTAAAATTGGTGCGGAAGCAAACAGCTCCTTGAGAGTCTTAAAAGCCAGAAGTGCTTCAGTAGACCAATTCTTAGTGTCAGCCCCTTGTCTGGTCATATTGGTGATAGGAGCAATAATAGAGGAGTAACCCTTAATGAAACGTCTGTAATAATTAGAGAAACCAATAAATCTCTGAATGGCCTTGAGACCCTTAGGTAAAGGCCAATCTAAAATGAATTGGAGTTTCGCCGGGATCCATTTCAAACCCCTCTCCAGAAATCACGTAACCAAGAAAGGTAGTCTGGGATTGGTCAAAGCTACATTTCTCTAATTTGCAGTACAAGCCATGTTGAAGAAGTTTGTGCAAAACCCTTCTGACCTGTCTGTGGTGAGTCTCAATATCCCTGGAATGTATAAGTATATCATCGAGGTATACAATAACACAGTCATGTTGAAACTCCCTAAGAACTTCATTAATTAGATCCTGAAATACCGCCGGGGCATTACAGAGACCAAAAGGCATTACAGTATACTCATAGTGCCCA
Source organism: Pelobates fuscus (assembly GCF_036172605.1). NCBI lineage: Eukaryota > Metazoa > Chordata > Amphibia > Anura > Pelobatidae > Pelobates > Pelobates fuscus. The sequence continues at coordinate 350,940,495 of NC_086317.1, read as the reverse complement.
TAACGAGTATTGAACGCAGTCTTCCACTCGTGTCCCTGCTGAATTCTCACCAAGTTATAAGCACCTCTGAGGTCTAACTTAGTGAAAATCTTGGAACCCTTTAATCGATCAAAAAGCTCGGTGATCAAGGGGATCGGATAGGCATTTCTAATGGTTATCTTGTTCAAACCTCGGTAGTCAATGCAAGGTCTTAAAGAACCATCCTTCTTTTTAACAAAAAAAAATCCAGCCCCAGCAGGGGAGGAGGATCTCCTAATGAACACTTTGTCTAGGTTTTCACGAATATACTCCTCTAAGACTAAGTTCTCATTCGTAGACAAAGGGTATACATGGCCCCTGGGAGGCATAGTACCAGGAAGTAAATTAATTTTGCAATCAAAAGGCCTGTGTGGTGGTAAGGTATCAGCCTTTCCTTTGTCAAATACCGCCTTTAAATCTAGATACAAGGACGGTATCTGTACTTTAGTAGAGTCGGTAGAGTTATTAAGTGTGTTAACAATACAAAGGGGTGACACTCTCTTTAAACATCTCTCTTGACAACCCTGACCCCACGAGACTATTTCCCCTGATTTCCAATCTATAATGGGGTTATGTCTCTTCAGCCAGGAGTATCCCAGGACTATGGGAACAGAAGGAGATGAAATGAGTAGTAGAGATATCTCCTCCTTGTGTAGAATACCAGTAGTTAAGTTAAGAGGTGTGGTCTTCCGGAAAATCACAGGCTCAACTAAAGTTCTACCATCTATGGCCTCAACAGCCAAAGGTGTCTTCCTTAACTGGGATGGGATAGCGTGTTTGGTGAGAAAAACTTGGTCGATAAAGCTCTCAGCAGCTCCGGAGTCTATCAACGCCACAGTCTCTAAAGTTCCCTTCTCCCAAGTTAAAGAGACGGGTAATAGAAGCCTGTGTTCTTTGTAGTTATGAGTAGAGGACAAAATAGAAACACCCAAGGCCTGTCCTCTAGAGAAACTTAGGTGCGAGCGTTTCCCGGGCGATTGGGACAATTCAAACGTAAGTGACCTCTGACTCCACAATACATACACAGTCCCTCCCTTCTCCTGTACTGTCTCTCCCCTTCTGAGAGGCGAGTAAGGCCTATCTGCATAGGTTCTGGAAACTGTGGAGTTTTGGTTTCAGGACTTTGAAATGAAGGAGCTAGTCTAAAGGAAGGTCTACCGGTTCTATCTCGAGTGTTCTGCCTCTCTCTTAGACGTTCGTCAATGCGAGAGATAAAGGAAATTAAGTCCTCCAAATTCTCGGGAAGCTCTCTCGTCGCTACCTCGTCAAGTATTACATCGGATAATCCGTTAAAAAATACGTCTATATAAGCCTGTTCATTCCACTTAACCTCTGCCGCCAAAGACCTGAACTCTAGAGCGTAATCCACAAGTGTTCGGTTCTCTTGTCTAAGGCGCAACAGTAATCTAGCTGCATTGACCTTTCTGCCAGGGGGGTCAAAAGTTCTTCTAAAAGCAGCTACAAAGGCATTATAGTTATAGACTAATGGATTATCATTCTCCCACAACGGATTAGCCCATCTCAGAGCCTTCTCAATGAGTAAGGTGATAATAAATCCCACCTTTGCCCTATCAGTAGGGTAGGAACGGGGTTGTAGCTCGAAATGGATACTGATCTGGTTCAAAAAGCCACAACACTTTTCAGGAGAACCAGCATAACGTACAGGTGGGGTAACTCGGGAAGAAGCACCTACAGTGGCTACCTCTAGCCCTGAACTCACAGGAGGAATAGAAGTATTACGCATCTCCTCAGGTGGATTATTAGGACGTGATAGTAACGCCTGTAGTGCTAGTGCCATCTGATCCATTCTATGATCCATGGCGTCAAACCTAGGATCAGGAGAACCAAGCTGACAGTTTGTACCTGCAGGATCCATTGGCCCTGTCGTAATGTCAGGATCGGGACAGGGATCCAACACGCAGAGTACAAAGAGTAGCAGATACGTATACCGGACCTTAGAATGGCCGGACTTAACGTAATACTACGTATAGAATGGTCAGGGACAAGCCGAGGTCGAGGGAACGAGAAGACAGGTAAGCGAGAGACAAGCCGGGTCAAGGATAATAGAGAAGACAGGTAAGTAATAACAACAATAAGCCGGGTCAGAACCAAAAGACAAGAGAATACAAGAGCACTGTGTGACTAGGCTGGCTAGAACCACGACAGGGCAATGAGCAAATGCTGAGAGCTCCCTTAAATACCCTGGTTCTAGAGACTAATCACGCCTCCGCCGAGACCTGATTCGTGTCCGGGATTTGACTGACAGGTCGGGCTAGAATAGCGTCATGACGTCGACTATTGAGCGTCACGTTACAAAAAGGCATAGTTCTCTCGCGGCCGGCGTTTACATGCGCGAGGGGACCGCGAGGAACGGGAGAATCATGCCGTCTGGATGGAAAAACGTCTAAGTCTCTACCCGTCTCAGGGGTAGAGACTACAGGTACCCTGACAGTTTGTTCTTCAACTGTACCCCAAATGATAATGATAGGATGGAGGAATCAATTATGAGGCATAGTAGGGGACATACGCATAACACCTAAGGTCAACCCTTAGGTGTACAAGTTAGGTGAGGTGAACTGTGTTGCCGGTGTGATGACGCACATTTGTGTAATCAACTAGGTCTGAGGAGATGGAGTTTTTAAAAGGCTTTGGCATGTAGCAGCCATGTCAGAAAGGACACCAGAAGGAAGAGCGCTGCATCAAAAAGGGACATGGGCAGTACTTGCAGTAAGTATTCAGACTTCATAAGGACCTACCTCATGAACCCGTGCTGGGTGGGTGCCGAGGCAGTCAATTGCATTAATATCAAACCTCCTATTGTGTGTAGCACAGATCATGTCATTTACATGATTACATGTCCCTGTGGATTATCCTATGTTGGAAAAATCAATCTCACTTTTAGCAATCACATCCAGGGTCATCGTTGTTCGTCATCACCGTGTCATGCCTGTATTCACTTCTGGGATTTAATTCCAGACGATTAGGCACACATGGGTCATTGATAAGTGATGTTTACACAATATATATATATATATATATATATATATATATATATATATATATATATATTATATATATGTACTTGCTGTACATATATATATAAAAAACATTTTCATTGTTAATTTTATCTTGATAAAAGGCCTGTAGTGGCTGAAACTTTGATCATTGTATGATCTGAACTGCACAATAAATCCACATTGATTAAGACCTGTCTTAAACTCTGTGCACCATCATAGAGACCAACATACTCATATAAGCCACAGCATTAGTGGTCCTCCAGCTGTTTGACTACAAGATCAGACTCAAAGTGAAGCAATGCCTACCATGGAGACATGACCGGAAGCCAACATAAAGACAACACTGAAGGAATTTAGTAAGCTGGATCAACTTCAAAGAGGTGGAAAGATCAAGGATATATCCTACATGCCCACACCAGAGACACAGGTATGCACATCTGCAAGGTAACCCCCACATATCCACCCAAGGCTCACCCAGAGCTGAGACTGAACAGTACTGGAAGAACATCTGGGAGCAAGAAGCATCAGATAACACCAAGGCCCAGTGACTACAAGACGTGAAAGAAAACCACTGCATGCTCCCACAACAGGAACCAATCACCATCACAGTGGTAATAACAATGTTGCATGAACCAAAGAAAAAAGTTACCTGCGCTCTTCCCAAATCTACATGCACATTTAAACAAATGGAGGTTATTTAGTTTCTCCATTGGCCATGAGAGAGTTTAGCCCTCCTGCCACGTCAAGGCAAACCTCTCAGGTGGGTCCTACAGTAATCTTTCACCTTGCTTCCTTGAGTTTCTGGTAAAGACAGCTCTAATGAGACAGAAAGGGGTATTTTTTTTATATACACCCCTACATGCTTATTAACCCCTAATAAGGAACACATGGGATGGGCAGCAACATTGTAACATAGCTGTGACAAGGCCACAGTCCTGGATGAAACACAGAGTATTCACAAGTACATCACGAAGATGGCTCCCAAAGAGGAACAACTAAGGGAATATCCGAGACAGCAACAGATAAAGGATGCAGAAAAGGAGGAGGACATGAGAAGATGGACAAATACCAAGCACTGAAAGAAGAGCTACAAAGGATGTGGAAAGTGAACGCAGTAGTAGTTCCAGTTGTGATAGGAGTACTCGTGGCTGTGACTTCAAAAGTTATGAAGATTCCATGTTGGACATCTGAGATCACAGTCCAGAAGAGTACAGTTCTAGGAACAATCAGGATCCTCAGTCTCCCAGGCCTTTGGTACAGAACCCGAGAATGAGGGGAGCAGTATATATATATATATATATATATATATATATATATATATATATATTGTTGGATGTACTACCAAATTCTCTGAAATGCCTTTGGAGACTGCTTATGGTAGAGAAATGAACATTCAATTCACAGGCAACAGCTCTGGTGGACATTCCTGCAGTCAGCATGCCAATTGCACACTCCCTCAAAACTTGCGACATCTGTGGCAATGTGCTGTGTGATAAAACTGCACATTTTAGAGTGGCCTTTTATTGTAGCCAGCCTAAGGCACACCTGTGCAATAATCAGCATCTTGATATGCCACACTTGTTGGTAGGTAGATGGATCATCTCTCAAAGGAGAAGTGCTCACTAACACAGATTTAGACAGATTTGTGAGCAATATTTGAGAGCAAAAGGTCCTTTGTGTACATAGAAAGAGTCTTAGATCTTTGAGTTCAGCTCATGAAAAATGGGGGCAAAAACAAAAGTGTTACATTTATAAATTTGTTCAGTGTATGTATATATATATATATATATATATATATATATATATATATACACACACAAGGGAATGCCTTAGACAGCATCAGATATATATAACTCATAACATCGTGCAATGTTATATTTATGAGGGGGTCAGGGGGCTGATGAATGGGGGCAGAGGGCTGATAAAAGGGGGGAGTCAGGGGACTGATGAATGGGGCAGAGGGCTGTTAATGGGGTGGGAGGGGATTTATGAGGGGGTCAGGGGGCTGATGAATAGGGGCAGAGGGCTGAGAAAAGGGTGGGAGGGAATTGATGAGAGGGGCAGGGGACTGATGAAGGGGTGGCAGGAATTGATAGGGTGGGAGGGGATTGATGAAGGGCAAGGGGTGGCTAGGAGTTTGATGAAGGGATGGCCAGGGCATTGATGAAGGGGAAGGGGTGGCCAGGAGTTTGATGAAGTGGTGGCCAGGGGCTTGGTGAAGATCTGGCCAGGGGTTTTGGTTAAGAGGTGCAGGGGTTTTGTAGAAGGGGGTGGAGGCGACAGATTGTGAATGCTCCTAAAATAGTTTGAAGGGGTCCAAACAGAGACGGGTGAGGGTGGGGGGGGGCGCCACAAGATTGTTTCGCACAGGGCGCCTGAACATCTAAGGCCGGCCCTGTATATGTTATATATATATATATATATATATATGATGCTGTCTCAGGCAACACCAGATGCGACTAAGGTGCTGGTCCATTCCACTGTCCTTTCTTGCCTTGACTACTGTAATCCGCTTCTCAGTGGTCTTATGTGCTCCCAACTTGCGCCGTTACAGTCCATAATGAATGCGGTGGCGAGGCTCAGCTTCCTGTCCGCCGGCATTGGCTTCCTGTAAGTTATAGGGCTAAATTCAAAATTCTGGTTCTTGCTTTCAAATCTCTACATAATGCTGCTCCCACCTATCTATCCTCCCTAATACACAAGTATGTCCCATCTAGGCCCTTATGCTCTGCTGAAGAATTTGTTGTCGCTATATAAATATTAACATAATTATATATATATATATATATATATATATATATACACCAGTGGAAAGAGTGCACTCGAGAGGTCTTCGTAATAAAATATAAACAAGTTTGCGAGAGCAGATTACTCACTTGGCCGTAATTACACTCACTTACCGGCCTTACCAATAGGCACTCATGGGGTTAACTCCTATTTTCACACACAGGCATTTCATTCACGTTAATATAGCCTCTCTCTCACACATCCCACTCTCCAATCAGATTACACGCATGGTATATTTAAATCACTACTTTTCCTGCTTTTCATTGTCTTGAAAAAAGTCCTACGGGGACTGAAACGTCGACTTATATGTCTTTGAACTTTGGCACAATAAACTGTTTATATTTTATTACGAAGACCTCTCGAGTGCACTCTTTCCACTGGTATATATTGAAGGCTGAGGTAGCACCGAGGCAAGTACAAGACCGGTACATTGAGTGCGGGACATTTGCAGTTTACATTGATTACGGAGAGCTCGTTGAGCCAGGGCTCAGTCCACGCACCAGACCCAGGAGAGATACATTATCTACAAGGATTTGATTTATGGAGGAGTTCCTGACCAGAGCCGGAGCGTATGCAGATCACGCAGAGGTGCTGCAATACACAGAAGCAGAAGCCGCGGCGATACTGTGGCCGCAAACGGATTCGGACTTACCAGTTTCAACTGAACCTCGGGACATCATTAGAAATTAGCTTAAACTTAAACAAAGACAAATTGACCTTGAATTACATGCCACTTATCTATCCGACTATTACCGCATGAAAAAAATCCCCAGAGGTTTTCGGATTAAAAACGTCCCAACCATCGGAAGAAATAACCCTGAAGTTGTCGGAAATGGATCGGTATACTAAACAAGTGTTCCCTGGACCTGATGCTGGTGGTTATTGAGGAGGTAGGTCGTGAATTAAAAATCACTAAATTTAAAATCTCAGACTATGAAGTATTGCATTCGACAACTATAACAGCACCTAATTGTGATACATTGATTCAGAAACTGACCGAAGACTTGAAACAATATAAAAACGACCTGGTCAGATTCAAGAGAGAAAAGCTTACTAAAGTACAAGCAGATTACTCAGAACATAGAGTATACAGGTGGCTATCGGGAGATAACACCAGACCCACATATAGAACCTACAAGCCTAGAATCAGAAAACCTATTGCATCCACTGTCGATTTTACCTCCGGAGAGTCGGCATCGGATTCTGAATACAAGGACCCGCAAAGGGAGGGAGCTTACCCTAATACCCCAGCATCATACAATTCGTCTTTTTTAGAACCAGGACTTGGCCTGGTGAGAGAAACAACAAGTGGGGTTCACCAAGGCACAGAGCACCCTCCAAACACCAAAATTATACCAGGAGGGGACAGAAAGGGAAAAGGCACTGGACACAGGGGACGGCCGCCACGGAGACGGTAATTAATCCCATTATTAATCTGTCGACTAGAATCCTCACCACTACAGAAATTATGCTTTTAAACAAAGGACTTTCATTTGTTCCGACTGCTAATATCAATAAATTCCAATGGGAAGTTGAGCAATTTCAATTTAACAGAAAACTCAGTTTAGCAGACTATTTCAAAAACTCCAATCAACAACATCAAATGAAGGAGAAGATTGAAAAATTCAAAATGCGAAGTACCTTTGACCCCCCCTACCTCAAATCCTACATTAAAAACATTTTCACAGATGCTAAAATTTGATACAATGAAGGTTACAACTACCCAAAACCAAAGTCGCTCGAATTTGTCTAAATCTGAAAGAGAAGCCTTAAATAGCTTGGCTAATGATATGTCCATCATCATACGTCCAGCGGACAAGGGGGGGGCCATAGTCGTCCAACAATATGAAGACTACAGAGCGGAGATCCTCAAACAACTTATGGATACTAGAGTCTATGAATACACGGAAATAGACCCCACTCATGAATTCAGCAAAGTTGTCCAGCAGACACTACAAAGGGGCCTAGACGCAGGTTTCCTTACCACCACGGAATATGAGTATCTATTTGAAATCCACCCTCGGTGCCCGATCATATATACAGTGCCAAAGGTTCACAAAAACCTGGAGCGCCCACCGGGACGACTGATTGTATCGGCAATCGGGGGGTTGTTAGAACCCATTGGAAAATGGTTAGATACAAAATTTAAAAAACCGGTAATGTCATTACCCACCTATGTCAAGGACTCTGCGCAAGTCATAGCAGCTTTAAACTCAATTGAACTCCCCCCACAAGGGGTCTACCTAGCAGCCATTGATGTAAGCAGCCTATACACCATAATTCCCCACGAGGAGGGAATCCAGGCGATGCGCCAAGTATTATCACAGTACCAAGAGCGCATAGAGCCCCCGATTGAATATATACTTGAGTTATTGGAATTATGTCTTACACTGAATTATTTTAGATTCGAGAAATCATTCTACATCCAAATATCTGGGACCTCGATGGGTGCCCCTATGGCACCCATGTATGCTAATGCATACATGCATGGATATGAACAAATACACATTCTCCAAAAATATGGTCAGCATATCTTGAAGTACCTGAGATACATCGATGATGTGTTCATCATTTGGTCAGGCAATGAACAAAGTCTACATGACATGATACGGTCATTAAATCAGCTGGACTCACCAGTAAGACTTACCCATCAAATCAACAACAAACAAATTGATTTTCTAGATCTTCGTATCTTTATAGAAAACAATAGTCTGGGGTATACTCTATTTGCAAAGGAGACTGACCGCAACACGCCATTACATGCCAGTAGCCACCATCCCCCCAACCTCATCAAATCTTTACCGGTATCCCAATTCGTGAGGGTACTGAGGAACAACTCTGACTCCATGAAAGCTGCAAGCCAGGTGCAAGAAATGTTTGACAAATTTACACAACGCGGATATCCAAGACATACATTAGAGGGTGCATATTTGAAAGCACTTAAAAACTACACTGACGGCCCTAAAACCAAGAATAATCAAACTAGAATGATTTTTCCTCAAACATTCCATTCACTATCGGGAGAGATGTCCCAAAAGATACGGCACAACTGGGAAGTACTTAAAAAAGATAAGACGCTACCGGCAACATTCCAGAATACCCCTATGATTAGCTACAGGAGGAACAGGAACCTGAGAGATTATCTGGTTCACACCGATATACAAACAGCGCATCGTCCTGTTCAAAACCCAGGCTGCTACCGTTGTTTAAAGTGCACAGCCTGCAACAGTATGACTCCAGGTAAAGCGTTCTACCACCCTCGCTCAGGTAAAGAATACAAGATACGACAAAGGATCACGTGTACCACTACACACGTAGTATATCGTATTACCTGCTCTTGCGGACTCATGTACATTGGGAAAACGTCCAATGACCTCAGGGAACGCATGAGGGGACATAGATCCACTATCAGGACAGCATTATCCAGCGGCATTGCAACTACCCCCATAGCCAAACATTTCCTTGAAATGGGGCATACCTTGCCAACATTGAAATTTATGGGCATTGAACATGTTCCGGCCCCGTTGAGAGGGGGTGACAGAGATGTTCTACTTCTTCAAAGAGAAGCCTTTTGGATCTTCACACTAGGGACATTATCCCCGGGGGGACTCAACGAGATCAACCCATTAAATTGTTTCATCCCGAAAAGATAAGGACTTCATAGGCTCTTACATTTATGTATATAGAAGTAATTAGTATATATGTATATAAAGTGTCACAGAGAAGCTCAGATCCGAGGTTATCCTATGGGACCACCGTTAAGTTATCTATATATATTGTTGTACATTGGTTAAGGGAAATTCCCGAAATTCTACATAGACAAATCAGTTGCAAGTTTGTAGCTTAGTACAGTATTCATAATGTATATGGGTAGCTGAATAACGATGGTCCCTATATCTATATTACAATGTATCTATAAGTAGATCTGCAACCGCTTGGCCATAGGAACTCCAAAACAGAAATGTAGCCACCTTAATTTATTTATCATTATTTCTGTTAAAAGTTTAATTAACAAGTTTGCTTAAACGCCTAAGTAGAAACTTAATATACACAGACAGGCTACGGTGGCTTTGATACTTTCTATCATTTTTCATATCCTTGTATTTTAACAAGTTTGCGAGAGCAGATTACTCACTTGGCCGTAATTACACTCACTTACCGGCCTTACCAATAGGCACTCATGGGGTTAACTCCTATTTTCGCACAGAGGCATTTCATTCACGTTAATATAGCCTCTCTCTCACACATCCCACTCTCCAATCAGATTACACGCATGGTATATTTAAATCACTACTTTTCCCGCTTTTCATTGTCTTGAAAAAAGTCCTACGGGGACTGAAACGTCGACTTATATGTCTTTGAACTTTGGCACAATAAACTGTTTATATTTTATTACGAAGACCTCTCGAGTGCACTCTTTCCACTGGTATATATTGAAGGCTGAGGCAGCACCGAGGCAAGTACAAGACCGGTACATTGAGTGCGGGACATTTGCAGTTTATATATATATATATACACGTATACATACACATACATACACTGCTCAAAAAAATAAAGGGAACACATAAATAACACATCCTATATCAGAATGAATTAAATATTCTTCTGAAATACTTTGTTCTTTACATAGTTGAATGTGCTGACAACAAAATCACACAAAAATAAAAAAATGGAAATCAAATTTTTCAACCCATGGAGGTCTGGATTTGGAGTCACACTCAAAATTAAAGTGGAAAAACACACTACAGGCTGATCCAACTTTGATGTAATGTCCTTAAAACAAGTCAAAATGAGGCTCAGTAGTGTGTGTGGCCTCCACGTGCTTGTATGACCTCCTTACAACGCCTGTGCATGCTCCTGATGAGGTGGCGGATGGTCTCCTGAGGGATCTCCTCCCAGACCTGGACTAAAGCATCTGCAAACTCCTGGACAGTCTGTGGTGCAACATGACGTTGTTGGATGGAGCGAGACATGATGTCCCAGATGTGCTCAATTGGGTTCAGGTCTGGGGAACGGGCGGGCTAGTCCATAGCATCAATGCCTTCGTCTTGCAGGAACTGCTGACACACTCCAGCCACATGAGGTCTAGCATTGTCTTGCATTAGGAGGAACCCAGGGCCAACCGCACCAGCATATGGTCTCACAAAGGGTCTGATGATCTCATCTCGGTACCTAATGGCAGTCAGGCTACCTCTGGTGAGCACATGGAGGGCTGTGTGGACCCCCAAAGAAATGCCACCTCACACCATTACTGACCCACTGCCAAACCGGTCATGCTGGAGAATGTTGCAGGCAGCAGAATGTTCTCCATGGCGTCTCCAGACTCTGTCACGTCTGCCACATGTGCTCAGTGTGAACCTGCTTTCATCTGTGAAGAGCACAGGGCACCAGTGGCGAATTTGCCAATCTTGGTGTTCTATGGCAAATGCCAAACGTCCTGCACGGTGTTGGGCTGTAAGCACAACCCCCACCTGTGGACGTCGGGCCCTCATACCACCCTCATAGAGTCTGTTTCTGACCGTTTGAGCAGACACATGCACATTTGTGGCCTGCTGGAGGTCATTTTGCAGGGCTCTGGCAGTGCTCCTCCTGTTCCTCCTTGCACAAAGGTGGAGGTAGCTGTCCTTCTGCTGGGTTGTTGCCCTCCTACGGCCTCCTCCACGTCTCCTGATGTACTGGCCTGTCTCCTGGTAGCGCCTCCATGCTCTGGACACTACACTGACAGACACAGCAAACCTTCTTGCTACAGCTTGTATTGATGTGCCATCCTGGATGAGCTGCACTACCTGAGCCACTTGTGTGGGTTGTAGACTCCGTCTCATGCTACCAATAGAGTGAAAGCACCGCCAGCATTCAAAAGTGACCAAAACATCAGCCAGGAAGCATAGGAACTGAGAAGTGGTCTGTGGTCACCACCTGCAGAACCACTCCTTTATTGGGGGTGTTTTGCTAATTGCCTATAATTTCCACCTGTTGTCTATCCCATTTGCACAACAGCATGGGAAATTGATTGTCACTCAGAGTTGCTTCCTAAGTAGACAGTTTGATTTCACAGAAGTGTGACTGACTTGGAGTTACATTGTGTTGTTTAAGTGTTCCCTTTATTTTTTTGAGCAGTGTATATACACACACACACACACACACAACAGAATGCATTCATGGTCTTTTTTGGTAATTTATTCAAGTAATTGTGAGTAAGCACGCTCCATTCTAAACAGGGCCGGACTGGGGATACAAAGCAGCCCTGGAAAAAAAAAATCTATGCCAGCCCCATAAGTCATTGCGCCATATATATATATATATATATAACCAAAAGATGCTTTAGGCACTCACCCCTGAATGATGTATACAGGTATCTTGCCTTCGGTGCTTCCGGCGTCCCATATATATCCAGCAATGAAGTGGAGCACTCAAAAGGACTTCTTAATAGTAGATTTTATTTAGTAAAAGTCGTTTACATCAACATGTAAATTCTGTGATTCGACGTTTCGACCCCTCAGGGTCTTTTTCAAGAACAGTTTACAAGTGAACTGAGTATGCATTATATACAGATAAACAGCGTGCACTCACCAATCTCGTGTGTGTAGCCGCCCATTCAAACCCGGAAGTGTCACGAAGACAAGCCCACGTGATTTCCTATGCGTGCGTCAGTGCGTGTGACGTAATTGTGACGTCGTTGCTAGGTGATCTTTTGTAAACAATCTATTCAATAGTGTGTACCCACAACCAGCCTTAGCAACTGGTTTTTTCCAAATGAGAATGATCGATAAAAGCACAATCTCTAGAGGAAGATAAGTGAGAGAATCTCGTATGATCCATGCATAGCAATATAAAGCATGTGACCGAAGTGCCGGAAGTGCCCACACAGTGCTAAAAATGCAAGAAACATACCAAGTGTGTGGTGCCAAATAAAGATTAGGAACATAAAAGTATAAGGCAACATCGGCCTCAGAGGTTGCAATTAAAAACAAAGGAGGAGAAAACTTAATGAGAATCTGGGCTAAAAATATATATAGTATTAATACAGTATTACAGTATACAGTATACAGTATACAGTATTAATACAGATTGCCCACTCTTCGATTCACGGCCATAGACCACGTCCCACCAAATCCGAGAGGTGGGGACAGGTCGAAAGCATTACTCCAACGGGAAACGTATTGGATACATCGACTGGACACAGTTATGCCCAAGGGACTCAATGAATTTATTACATTCTCCATGTTCTGCTAAATATACCTTGGACGCTATGTAAAAACCAAGCCATGGCAGTAAGAATTTCCATGGCTCCCAGACTATCCCTATCATTTATTAGTAATTAGTAATTATTAATTAGTATTGAATTACGTAACTGTCCATTGATAACTTTGATGAAATAGTTAATATTGAGTATACAGCATGCTCATTTAATAATTACTTACCGCTATAAAGTATTAATACTATATATATTTTTAGCCCAGATTCTCATTAAGTTTTCTCCTCCTTTGTTTTTAATTGCAACCTCTGAGGCCGATGTTGCCTTATACTTTTATGTTCCTAATCTTTATTTGGCACCACACACTTGGTATGTTTCTTGCATTTTTAGCACTGTGTGGGCACTTCCGGCACTTCGGTCACATGCTTTATATTGCTATGCATGGATCATACGAGATTCTCTCACTTATCTTCCTCGAGAGATTGTGCTTTTATCGATCATTCTCATTTGGAAAAAACCAGTTGCTAAGGCTGGTTGTGGGTACACACTATTGAATAGATTGTTTACAAAAGATCACCTAGCAACGACGTCACAATTACGTCACACGCACTGACGCACGCATAGGAAATCACGTGGGCTTGTCTTCGTGACACTTCCGGGTTTGAATGGGCGGCTACACACACGAGATTGGTGAGTGCACGCTGTTTATCTGTATATAATGCATACTCAGTTCACTTGTAAACTGTTCTTGAAAAAGACCCTGAGGGGTCGAAACGTCGAATCACAGAATTTACATGTTGATGTAAACGACTTTTACTAAATAAAATCTACTATTAAGAAGTCCTTTTGAGTGCTCCACTTCATTGCTGGATATATATATATATATATATATATATATATATATTGCTTTTTCTAATATAATATATTGGTCCTTTCAGAGTAAAACATTTAATTATACAGTAAGCATACTCAAATGCAGACACAGACAATCTCACTGACACACACAAGCTCATTGATACACAGCCTCATAGACAAACTATTTCACTAATATACATAAGCTCATTGACATAAAAACACAAGCTCACTCACTAGCAGGCACACACACACACATGCAAGCAAGCTCACTAGCAGGCGCACACACACACAGCTTAATGTAGTGGTTCTGGTGTCTATAGCCTGTCCCTGCAGGCTTTTGAATGTAAACACTGACTTTGCAGAGAAAAGGCAGTGTTTACATTGCTTCCTAGTGACACCTCTAGTGACAGACACTCAGACGGTCACTAGAGGCGCTTCCTGTGTCAGTGCGGATTGGCTGAGATCATCAAGCTTGATGATCTCAGTCATAGAGGCAGAGACCAGCACGACGTTGGAAAAAAAAAAAGGTGAGTAAAACACTATTTTTAAAAACACACACAGACACCACGACTGACACACACACACACACCACGACTGACACACACACACACCATGACAGACAAAGACACACACACACACACCATGACAGACAAAGACACACACACACAATGACAGACACACACATACCATGACAGACACACACACATACCATGACAGACACACACACATACCATGACAGACACACACACCATGATACAGACATACCGTGACACAGACGACACAGACAGACACACAGCATGACACATACAGACACACACACACACAGCGTAACACAGACAGACACACAGCGTAACGCAGACATACACACAGCATGACACAGACAGACACACACACACAGCATGACACAGACAGACACACACACACTGCATGACACAGACAGACACACAGCATGACACAGACACACTGCATGACACAGCCAGACACACACACACCGCATGACACAGACAGACACACACACACCGCATGACACAGACACACACACACATCATGACACAGACAGACACACACACCATGACAGACACACACACACCATGACAGACACACACCATGATACAGACACAGCATGACACAGACAGACACACAGCATGATACAGACACACACACACACACAGCATGACACAGACAGACACACAGCATGATACAGACAGACAAACAGCATGATACAGACAGACACACAGCATGACACAGACACACACACAGCATGACGCAGACACACACAGCATGACACAGACAGACAGACACACACACACAGCATGATACAGACACACACACACACAGCATGACACAGACACACACACAGCATGGAACACACACACACACACACACACTCCCACTGACATACATATTTTTTAGTACCTGTGGGTGGGCAGACTGGTAGCTGTGCTGGCGGCCGCAGGGAGAACTTGAAAGGCGGCCGCAGGGGAAGCTCTTCATGAGGCCAGGAGCAGGCTCTTCTGGGGGAGCAGGCTCAGTCCGGCCCTGATTCTAAACTATTATAACATTTAGAAAATGATTAACTAGGTAAAATAATGGGAATTTAGTTTTCATTATACAATGCATAAGCCTCTCCTGCTTCAGAAGACTCCATATTTGCGATGTCCTTACCTAACCTCATGATTGTTCGTATGAGATTAAACGAAAGTCATCATCATTTATTATTATTATTGTAAGGAACACTTCCGTCACCAGAACAACTTCAGCAAAGCTAAGCTAATATAGTTAAGGTTTTTAAATTTAACCCCAAATTCAGGGCTTTAGTGCTAGATCATACTACTACCCTGTCCTTTCATTTTCTCAAAATTTTCAGAACGGACGGTTTAGGCAGCATCAAGCAGGGGTGCCTCTGATTTTCTTAGAGCGTCCAGCTGATGCTCTTATCCAACTAATAGCTCCCCATTCATAAAAACAACTTGAAACAGGTATGTTCCTTTAATTCAGTTTGGGACTTTCCTATTCTGGGGCTTCTGGCAAATCAAGGTTTAAACAAGGTCCTTCCAAACCAAATTGGATGTTTTCACATGTTCTAGTGTAACCTGAAAATATTTCGAGTTTATTTTATATGGAGTTTACTACACCCATGCTCGGCATGAAAATTTGTTTTGCAGAACCATTTTATTTTTCAGAAAATATATATATATATTGTTTTGGAACTGCCCAATTATAACCATATGCCAGTTCTGCATCATTGAATAAGACTCCACAGGCAATTTTCTTTTTTTGTTATTTGTTCACACTATGTGAAATGCATTAATGCACAAATCTAGTAACTATCCCTGCAATACTCTGCCAGTAACTATCACTGAATTACTATGCCAGTAAATATGCAATACTGTACTAGTAACTATTCCTACAATACTCTGCCAGTAACTATTCTTAAAATACTGTGCTATTAACTATCACTGAAATACTGTTCTAGTAACTATCCCAGCAATACTCTGCCAGTAACTATCCTTGCAATACTCCGCCAGTAACTATCTCAGCAATACTCCGCCAGTAACTATCCCTGCAATACTCCGCCAGTAACTGTCCCTGCAATACTGTGCCAGTAACTATCCCAGCAATACTCTACCAGTAACTATTCTTGCAATACTCTGCCAGTAACTATCCTTGCAATACTCTGCCAGTAACTATCCTTGCAATACTCTGTCAGTAACTATCTCAGCAATACTCTGCCAGTAACCATCCCACCAATACTCTGCCAGTAACTATCCCAACAATACTCCACCAGTAACTATCCCAGCAATACTCTGCCAGTAACTGTCCCTGAAATACTCTGCCAGTAACTATCCCTGCAATACTGTGCCAGTAACTATCCTTGCAATACTTTGCCAGTAACTATCCTTGCAATACTCTGCCAGTAACTATCCTTGCAATACTCTGCCAGTAACTATCCTTGCAATACTCTGTCAGTAACCATCCCACCAATACTCTGCCAGTAACTATCCCAGCAATACTCCACCAGTAAACACCCCAACAATACTGTGCCAGTAACTATCCCAGCAATACTCCGCCAGTAACTATCCCAGCAATACTCCACCAGTAACTGTCCCTGAAATACTCTGCCAGTAACTATCCCTGCAATACTGTGCCAGTAACTATCCTTGCAATACTTTGCCAGTAACTATCCTTGCAATACTCTGCCAGTAACTATCCTTGCAATACTCTGCCAGTAACTATCCTTGCAATACTCTGTCAGTAACTATCTCAGCAATACTCTGCCAGTAACCATCCCACCAATACTCTGCCAGTAACTATCCCAGCAATACTCCACCAGTAAACACCCCAACAATACTGTGCCAGTAACTATCCCAGCAATACTCCGCCAGTAACTATCCCTGCAATACTCAACCAGTAACTATCCCAGCAATACTCCACCAGTAACTGTCCCTGAAATACTCTGCCAGTAACTATCCCTGCAATACTGTGCCAGTAACTATCCTTGCAATACTCTGCCAGTAACTATCCTTGCAATACTCTGTCAGTAACTATCTCAGCAATACTCTGCCAGTAACCATCCCACCAATACTCTGCCAGTAATTATCCCAGCAATACTCCACCAGTAAACAGCCCAACAATACTGTGCCAGTAACTATCCCAGCAATACTCCACCAGTAACTATCCCAGCAATACTCCACCAGTAACTATCCCAGCAATACTCCACCAGTTACTATCCCAGCAATACTCCACCAGTAACTATCCCAGCAATACTCCACCAGTAACTGTCCCTGAAATACTCTGCCAGTAACTATCCCTGCAATACTGTGCCAGTAACTATCCTTGCAATACTCTGCCAGTAACTATCCTTGCAATACTCTGCCAGTAACTATCCTTGCAATACTCTGTCAGTAACTATCTCAGCAATACTCTGCCAGTAACCATCCCACCAATACTCTGCCAGTAACTATCCCAGCAATACTCCACCAGTAAACACCCCAACAATACTGTGCCAGTAACTATCCCAGCAATACTCCGCCAGTAACTATCCCAGCAATACTCCACCAGTAAACACCCCAACAATACTGTGCCAGTAACTATCCCAGCAATACTCCACCAGTAACTATCCCAGCAATACTCCACCAGTAAACACCCCAACAATACTGTGCCAGTAACTATCCCAGCAATACTCCACCAGTTACTATCCCAGCAATACTCCACCAGTTACTATCCCAGCAATACTCCACCAGTAACTATCCCAGCAATACTCCACCAGTAACTATCCCTGTAATACTCCACCAGTAACTATCCCAGCAATACTACACCAGTTACTATCCCTGTAATACTCCGCCAGTAACTATCCCTGTAATACTCCACCAGTAACTATCCCAGCAATACTCCACCAGTAACTATCCCTGCAATACTCCACCAGTAACTATCCCAGCAATACTCCACCAGTTACTATCCCTGTAATACTCCACCAGTAACTATCCCTGCAATAAGGGTATCAGAAAAAAAGTTACTTGCACACTATGCAAAATCCCTGTACTCGTTTAAACAACTGGAGGGTTTTTTAGCATCTATCTATGGCCATTAAAGTGTAAGCTCACAGAGACAGAGAGAAGCATTTTTCTAAACCCCTATAGATTAATTAACCCGTAATAGGGAACACATGGGGTGGGCAGCCACTCTGTTAGATGGTTGTGTAATACAAAAGCAAATACAAACATACATAATTAAGCCCTGCTCTCAAACTCCTACTACTCCTGGGTGTCAGCAATGTCTATAGTAAAAAGTCACTTGAACATTATCCTAAGTTTTAGAAAAACACCCCTCTCTGTCTCATTAGAGATTTTGATTTTTGGCTCAAAGAAAGAAAGGTGAATTGTTTTTGCAGGACTCATCTAAGAGGTTTAGCCTTGGTGTGACAGGTGTGCTTACACTTTAATGCCCATTAGAGTGATACTAAAAAACCTCCAGTTATATAAATGTACATGGGGATTTGGTATAGTGTGCAAGTTACTTTTTTATTTTTTGGGGTTTTTATTTGATGTATTTGAGCTAATGTATACTATAGCCATTGCTGCCATCCAGGAGTAGTGGGAATTTAAGCACTGGGCTTAATTTTGTATGTTAATATTTTGCCAATAACCAAACTTTGCTATTTGTATCAAATTGTCTCAGAGGCACCATCTCATTGGTGCAGAGCAGCTTAATCCAGCACATTTATTATTTATTTATAAAATATTTTTCCAGGAAGGATACATTGAGATTTCTCTCATTTTCAAGTCCTGGGTCACATGTGTACTATGCTACCAATGCTTCCCAAAGACAAAGCTGTGGACTGAAATCGATGATCTCAGGCAAGGAGTCGGAACATCCCTGTGCATATTTGTGTTGCGAGGGACAAAGGTAAGTAAAATACATTTTTAATTCCTGCAGATGGGGGTTAGGGGCATAAACAACCAGCAGTTCCAATTAGAGGTGCTTCCACTCCAGAGTAAATCTCGATCATGTGACGCGTAAGCCCACTAGGAAATCATAGATTCAATGCATTTTTTTGAATATGCATTCGGTACTCGATGTACATGTGCATTAGTTCCCCAATGCTCCCTTATAAATGGATCCTCACGTAGGAAGCAGGACCTCCTCCATGACGTTGACAGGGCAGAAGAGGTCCCCATCACCAAAATGAGCCAATGGAATAAGGTAGTGAAACTTTATTTTCAATTTTTTTTTGTGGGACACACAAACACCTATTTAGAGTTAGGAAGAGTGACCCTATAGCATTAGGAATACAGATTTGCAAGTTTTCAATCTGCCTATAAAGAAAATGAGGCATATCAATATTTTTAAGGCTCTGCTACTCGTAGTCGAGAAACGTTTATAACTTTTTATATTTCAACATAACTAATAGGGAACGTCTGGCAACAATTTGGAAAATTCACATATTTAATTTTTACTGTTCTCCTAAAACACGGCAAATTTTGTGTTCGACAAGAAAATAATGGAGTTCATAATCAAGCATAGTTAAACTGTGTTTAATCCCGAGCATATTAATAGCAGTTTCACAGAATTCCATGCGCACGGTCATTGATAGAATGTGATCATTCTGTACTGACATTTTATATGCACTCCGAATACATCACATTACCAGTTATGCAGTTACATTCCTTTTATAATCTCTAGGGAACCAAAAAGCCAACTAGTATAGAGTCTTTTGTAAAATACAATAATGCTTTTAACAAATTTATTCCCAAGTGTTTACTGGAACATTGTATGCCACAAAATGTCTTAGGCATGAAGTGCTTGAATTTTAAGTAATTCATACATTCAACATTAAATAATGAGGATGTGATGGACTACAGTGGCCTGAGAAGAGGGGAGGATTGTCTGCTCACGGTATGCGACAATGCCGAAATTGTTTTTCACTGTCCATTCACTTTAACAATGTTCCATTCTGTACCTCATAAGCACTTAATTTATTCCAACTCTTTGCCCTGACCCGTAATCCCCTTCTCCTTACCCATCTGACCCATCTGTGTTTCATTTCCCACTCATCAGCATCCAAAGGACCAGGTCTAGGTCCTGTTTGGAAGCATTAGAGAGTGATTGGCAAGGCTCCCTTTCCTGCACCACATCCTCTGCTGAATAAAATGACCATCAGATCAGAGAACAGAGCCTGCTTTGTCCCCAGCAACCAAGATCTGGAAGCACTTTCAATCATTTGCACTCTATACCCACTCAAATTCATTAATGTGATCAACATTGGGTCTGTTGTGGGCATTTTTTTCCATCAAATAGCTTGCTAGCATTCCTGACATGTACTTCCCTGAAAACAAGGCAGAGACTGGGCCCTGAATATTCATTTGGAAAATTACCAAAAGCAAGAGCTTAGCTTGGCACGACTGGTGTTGATTCTTAATAAGTGACTTCCTCGAGCTAAGGTATAAGGCTCACAGATTCAATAAGTTGCTTGAAACATATTTTCTAGCTGCCTCATAACATTTTATTTGCTTTCTATGTGTCATTTTGCTATTGTGTGACAGACTGTCAGGTAAATTAACATTTTCAGAATTCTCTCAAGAATTCTGCTGTCATACTAGACTGTTGCTGTTATAAAATAAGATCATAACAATTTGTGTTCATTTTACGTTATTCAGATAATACCGAAGTACTGTGATGAGCCTGCTTGAGATCTGTGAATCTGGAGAAACATTAAACAGAAAGTAAAATGTTTAATCAAAGTGTTGAAATGTAACAAAAAAGAGATTCTGTAATAAGTCAGATTAAAAGAAAATTATTAAATAGGCTGCTGTAGAAGCAAGGATGCAGGTTTACTATAAACATATTAACCCAATCACAACTATTCATAAACTCTTCAAATTCAGAATGAAATCAATTTTTTTCATACATTTTTAATGCATATTAAAAAAAAAGAATTTTTTTTAAATTTATTTAATTATTAAATTATTAAAATCGGTTTGGGATATCAGGTGGGCAGTGGTGGGTTCTGCAGAAAACGAACTATGGGCCTCGATCGCCATGGACCAAGGCCGGCAGGGGAGATCCTTTTATCTCCACTGCAGACCCATGCAGAGCCAGCCATGGGTGTAGTCTAAAACATCTGGAGTCCCCCTCACCGGCCTGCTGGCATTTAGTTCCATCAGAGGGAGGGAAGGGCATGGGAGGCTCTGTGTTCCTCCCGCGAGCAGGCTGGTCGGAGCATTGCCGCACATTACCATGGCAATGCTCTGATACAGTGCTGTGCTCACAGGAGAGTCAGCCTGCAGCTGCAGGAGCTGCATGCTAAAGTAAACATGCTACCACTGGCCCACCATGGCTTGCAGAATTATGTCTCCCATCCCTGGTAAAAGGTAAGGGGGAGACATTAAAATAGATTTCACATTTCACCCACCTACACCCAGCTGAGGCCATGTGCACCCTTCACACACACACACACTACACCCCTCTCTCACACACACACACACACACTGCCCTCTCACACACACACTGTCCCCTCACACACACACTGTCCCCTCACACACACACACTGCCCCCTCACACACACACACTGCCCCCCTCACACACATGCACTGCCCCCTCACACATGCACTGCCCCCTCACACACGCACTGCCCCCTCACACACGCACTGCCCCCTCACTCACACGCACTGCCCCCTCACTCACACGCACTCCACCCTTCACACAGACTGTACCCTCAGTCACACGCACTCCACCCTTTACACGCAAAGCCCCGTCACATACGCAATGCTTCCCTCATACACTCACTGCCCCCTCACACATGCACTGCTTCCTTTAAAATATGCACAGCAACCCTCACACACAGCATCTCTCACACACACACACAGCACCCTTCACACAGGACCTGTCGGGGTGGCGGTTCGACGACTGGGACCCAGTATGCCTGATGTTGAAAGTAGGCGTCACAGTGTGGAAGTGGATTAGCAGGGTCTGGTGCAGGGTAACCGCACGCCCCCTGGTGTTGAGCACCAGCGTTTGTGCAGCCACATACCAGGACCCTGATGCAGCTTCAGCGGATCCCAGGAACTAGGAGCTTGGAAATAAGCAGACCTCCCAAGAGCTGAATAGGGAGGCTCTGCAGCAGGAATGTATCCAGTACAGAAACAAGGCAAGACTAGAACAGACCCTAAACATGAAAACAAGACAGAACTAGTAGAACCCAGAACCAGAGAAGGATAGGAAGCTAAACCCAGAACATGTACATAATACATAAGGGAAGCATTAAAAGAACAGGGGCAGGACAGGACAGGACTGTACATGGACTGGGAATACAAAATAAAACAAGACAAGATATAATAGGCAAAACAAGAGGAGACATAACTAAGTACTATATGTGTAAAACCATGAGGATTTAGCTACATTATATGATCATACATTGCATAAGCCTGCCACAACATCAATGTACCCCATATTAGGCAGGTCCTACTCTAACTGCCTAATGTCTGCTAAATGAACAATAATAATACACATCACTTACCTGCAAGAAAAGGCAGAGGACTTGAGCAACTGCCTGCAGGGACTAACTGAAACAAAAGGAATCATGGAAAAGGAATGGGTGTGGCAAATAAAACAAACATTTAAAGGTATCCAAGAGACTGGGAATTCCAGGAACGGAATACAGGAATGAACCCAGAAAACCAAGCATAAAGAAAACCAGACATGGAATAGAAAACCAGAAAAACTAAACAAGAATTGTAACAAGTACTTGATACTAGAAGAAATTGCCAGAATGATCTGCAGCTAGGAACAGGATGTGACAGGACCCTTCACACACACACACACACACACACACAAACACACACACACACACTGCACCTCTCACACACACATAGAAAAAAGTAGAATAGAAAATCAGAAAAAATTAAAATAGTTAACTTTAAGTACATATTTAAAAAAACAAAACCCCCAAAAACTCCAAAAACAAGATCGCACTTGAGATATAAAATTAGTTACTGCGGCACTGGTGGGCAGTAAGGAAATTTTACCATAAACAAAGATACAAAAGTGGGTGGTAGGTATTAAAAGGTTGACAACCGCTAATATAGACAATGCATTAAACATCATGCAACAAAATAAAAATACATGAATTTATCTTCTACTGTTCCTAAAACTACTGTTCTTGCACAGCAAATTGCTAATATTTACTAACATACCCAGCTCTGACCAGGCAGAGGTTCACAAATCATGAGCCTCTCATACTTGTCTGCTGGGTCTGATCTTATCCGTTTAACCCATGCTTTACAGTGATTTATAGGATATGTATTTTAGCCTCTAGCTGTAGTTCCACTTATCACACATGATGAATTAAGATGCACTATAAATGAATAACTTTCATACTTTGAAGTTCAGTTCCCAGTTTTGGGAAACAGGCAGTATGTCACGATAGACATAGCTAACGACAGGGCCAGCCTTGGTGGTGTGCGAGCTGTGCGGCTGCACAGGACACCGTGGCAGAAGAGGACGCCATGTGGCCGACATAGCTCATACATGTCCAGCTACCTGGGTGGAGGATTTCAGTATTCTCCACCCGGGACTATCAAACAAAAGAACATGGCACCGGGGGCGGAGTTTACCAAGTGGTGGGGCGGAGCTTACTGATCAGCGAGGTGGGGTCACAATGGGAGTTGGTGCAGACCTACATGCGCCCAGAAGCAAAAGCTTCACAGGAAGGGGGAAGCAGGAAGGAGTCCCTTCTTCCCCAACAACCACCAGACTCCAGGAATTGCACTGCCTCCACTCCACACGGGTAACTATGTGTGTGATTGCCCATGTGTGTAACTGTCTGCCTGCGTGTGTGGCTCTACGTATGTATATGACTGCCTGTAGCTGTGGATGTCTGTCATTGTCTGTTTGCAACTCTGTGTGTGTTTGTCAATGTCTCCCTGCAAATGTGTGTGTGTGTGTGTGTGTGTGTGTGAGACAGTCACACACACACACACACACACACACACACACACACACAGTTGCAGGCAGACAATGACAAACACACAGGTACAGGCAGACAGTCATATACATATGTACACACACACACACAGAGTCAAACTGCCTGTAAGGGTGTGTGAGTGGCTGCATGTGTGTATGACTGTCTGTATGTATGACTGTAACTGTGTGTTTGTCTACCTGTAAGTGTATCTGTGTGACTGTCTGTGTGGCTGTATGTATGAAAACACCTGTGTGTGTTTGTCATTGTCTGCCTGCAACTGTGGCTGCATGTGTGTGTCTGACTGTATGGCAACAGCAACATTTGAGTCATAGACAATGCCATAAAACTGTGTCATCTGACAAGAATGTACAAAGCATGATAGGCAGTCCCTGCAGGCAGTTCATCAGCTTGTTCTTGTACAGAGCACTGAAAAATGCCAATAGGAAAGCACAGGTATCACACTTCTGGAATTTATGGAACATGCTTCACAGGCAGCAAATATGTTTATTAAGAAAATTATTTTTAATTAAAGGAAACCATGAATTAGACTATTTGTCATGTATATTAGCATGTTAAGAATTTTCATTCATGTCTGTTTCATCAACAAATCTACTCATGCTCAGGCCTGAATTCCATATTTTTTGGACAGAGGTTTATGGGATGTGAGGAAGCTGATGATTTTTAACAAAAATTAATATACAGAGATGAGTGTGGCGGAACCAGCCTCGCCACTGGGCATTGGAGAAGACTGATTGCCAGCCTCCTGCCCTGTGACTATGGCCCCATGTTGAAATGCTTGATTTTCCCCTGCAAAGACCCGAAAGCTGGGTCATTCGGTACTTTCCCTATGTGAGCAGTGTTACTCCAGATAGCTATGCCGTGGAGCCCATTCGTATTACAAAAGACTATGTGAAAGGATTTGGCTCCATGGCAATTGAACTGTATGTATGTGATCTGAGCGCCATTCAGTAATAATTTGCGCTCACATCTAAGCTATCTGGGGATATGTTGAATGTACCTGTTTTATGCAATAGCTGCACAGTTATATATTTTTATGTATTTTATTGTATTTTGCTACCATGTGGCTAATGGAGTTTTGCATCTGTCCTTGGAGATAATTGGGTTACTTCCCAATTATCTCCAGGATAGAAGACTCTGTGGAACTGGTTTTGGGCAGAAAAGCCATGCTTCATTTGGTCAAATAGGACTTTCCCTTAACTTTTTAACCCCTGAACCGATTGCCCTGATTTTTGAGTACCGTATATACTCGAGCACATTTTTTGTGCTGAAAAACCCCAACCCGGCTTATACTCGAGTCACTGTCTGTATTATGGCAATTTACATTGCCATAATACAGACAGGGGGCTGTGGGGGCTGTGGGGGCTGCAGAGCGTTTACTTACTTCTCCTGCAGCTCCCCTTCTCCTCCGCGCCAGTCCGTTCAGCACCTCGGTCAGCTCCCAGGGTAAGTCTCGCGAGAGCCGCGGGGTCATAGTGCGGCTCTCGCGAGACTTACACTGTGAGCTGACAGAGGAGCTGCACGGACCGGCGCGGAGGAGGAGGGAGCTGACAGGAGCTGCAGGAGAGGTAAGTAAACTCTCAGCCAGCCCCCCTCCTCCCCCCCCTGAACTACCAATGCCCCTGGACCCCCAGGGAGTGAGAGCCCCCCCCCCCTCCAATGTATCAAGCAGGGAGGGGGGATGGCAAAAATAAATACATAATAATAATAAAATATTAAAAATAATAATAATTAAAAAAATAATAATATAACAAAAAATGATTAAATAAAATAATTAATAAAATAACAATAATCAAAATGCCCACCCCCCACCAACACATACACAAACACACACTGCATCACACACACTCACACTTCATTCATATACACACACTGCATTCATATACACACACTGCACTCATACACACACTGCACTCACACACACACTGCATTCATACACACACTGCATTCATACACACACTGCACTCATACACACACACTGCATTAACACACACACTGCACTCATACATACACACACTGCATTCATACACACATTGCACTCATACACACACTGCACTCATACACACACACTGCATTCATACACACACTGCACTCATACACACACTGCACTCATACACACACACTGCATTCACACACACACTGCACTCATACATACACACACTGCATTCATACACACACTGCACTCATACACACACACACTGCACTCATACACACACACTGCACGCATACACAAACACTGCATTCATACACACACTGCACTCATACACACACACTGCACTCATACACTCACACTGCATTCACACAAACACGGCACTCATACACACACACTGCACTCATACACACACTGCACTCATACACACACTGCACTCATACACACACACTGCACTCATACACACACTGCACTCATACACACACACACTGCACTCATACACACACACTGCACTCATACACACACACTGGACTCACACTGCACTCATACACACGCACTGCACTCATACACACGCACTGCACTCATACACACACACTGCACTCATACACACACACTGCATTCATACACACACACACTGCATTCATTATATACACACACTGTAAATAAATATTCAATTAATATAATTTTTGAAAATGTATGTTTTATATGAATGGCATGTATATTTTGGAAGTTATTAATATTTTGTAAAAACTGTATTTCTCTGCCTGTGATAATTATATTACCCATTGTGTTCAGTAATCATATCACAGGCAGAGGGGAGGATTTTGTGTGGGAGTGTCTGTGTGTATTGTACGGATTGATTGGTTGTATTTCAAAATCCTGTGGGCAGTACTATGTTTGTGGAGTGTGAATAAAAGAGGCTGTATGTGCCAGTATAGTCAGTTCTGCTTGACCTCAAAACGAAGTGTCGTCTCGTTATTGGGAGAATTAAATTGTATGCTGATTGCCAGGAGTGTAAGCTGATTGTATGCCTTTCCTGTTCAGCTGTTTGCAGCATTCATATGCTTGAGAGCATTCGTATGCTTCTCCGTTCGGTGGTTGTGGTATCTGCTGCAGTGCTTGGAGTCCTCAGGAAGCGCTAGGAGCATCCTTCAACGGAGGTACCCAGTCGGGGTGCCCGTCGATCCGTTACAATGAGCATCTGATTTTGTCTTTAATAATTTTAATTATTATTATTTTTTTTTTTTTTGTATTTAGGTAATATATTATCACCATAATGCACTAAAAACTGGATGAGCTCCTGTTTGGCATGTCCCTTTAACTTTTTTTTTGCTTTCCAGGAAACTGGAATTATTGGCTTCATTATTGCAATATTTTGTCTCTAATTATTTGGATGGAAAAACAACCAATAATTTTACCTTAAATACTGGGTGGTATTTTCAATCTGGGCAGCCGCCAGCTGGCAGAGGAAACCGTAATAAATCATTTATTTTCTGTCATGTAGCCTACTAAGGAGCAGTCATCTCGCTGCACACTAAATCTATGTGCATGACGTGCAGTACAGAGTGCGTTGTGTGCAGTGTTGTTGAAAGTGGATTGACGTTAAACCAATGCTCCCTTCATATATCTCCCCATAAATTTAATAAATACAATATAATTTGCTGGTGCTTCATAAATATTAATAATATTAACTTGGGCAGGCATATGAAGTATATGGGTGTAAATGGGAAAAATATGGGTAATATAACACCCTCTCCTCACGTGTTGCATGTTGTCCTGTATCCTGTGCTCTGAGAAGGGAACCCTCAGAGGAACTACACACATTTATTGCACCATAACCACTACATGTTGAAGTGCTTGTATAGCGCTTTGACTATCTCCTAATTATTACATTGCTGCAATGGAACTGGCCTCTCATGTTTGAACTTGCACAGCACAGAGCATAGGGGTATGATGTCATATCGCGTAAGGGCCTCTTAGCATGCTGCATGGGTGAGCAACTGAAGGAACAAAGAAAATAAAATAAGTGCACAAAATAAATAATGAATATTATATCTCACCTGAACAAAGTATGCCGAATTAATTTAACACCTCTCTCACCCACATCTAAATTTGAGGGGGGAGCATGTGGGATTTATGAACAGAGGATTTAATTACCTGGTTTGGGGTATTACCACCATCCCTACCTTATTTTTAGTCTTATGGGTATTGATTAGTGCATTGTTAAATATGTTTGTGTCATTGATTATTGTCCTATTTGTGTTTTTTGTTATTTATTGTGTTTAATTTTAGAGTCCTTATAAAAAAAATTGCAAAAGAAATCAGTGATTTATGCTGAATAAACAATGAATTTTTAAATGAAGTGCCAAAAGGCAAATAAAAAAAAATATCATATTAAACGGTACATCTTAGCTCTTCTTTTCGAACTGGTTTCTTTGCCCTAAATTTTGCATTCTTCACTCGCTAAATACAGTATTTTTTTTTTTTTTATCTTTCCTTCTCTCATTATCAGCTTTGTACCTTATTGGGGAATCTATACCATTTCAGAAAAATGTTAAATTAATCGTATATACACCTTGAAAAATATTTCAGTTCTTTGAGCAGGAGATATGAAAAATGTAATTCTGTTCTGGAAAGCTATATTAAATGGTGCTTGCTTCCAGCACCGCAAAACAGGTCACCATGGAAACAATACTATATTATTTATTGTTCTAATATACTATTTTTGGAAATCATGGTGGCGAGAGGTAACTTTTATCTGAACAGGTTCACAGCTAGATTCAATGTACATGAACACATGCAAATAAACCAGTCATTTAGTAAGACAATGTAATGAAAATGTCACCATCAGTATATGTTTAGATTTTTGTAAAATCATTTACAGTTTCATTCACATTTAAATAATGTAGCTTAGTTTCCAGCTTTACAAATTTGTATAATGGTTCATATATGTTTTACAGGCATACATTTTATATTCGCTACTTGTTCCAGAAGCTTATTGACAGTAGCAAGGATGTCTTTTGTCTCTGTGATATCAATATGCTCTGTTAGGTTGCTATCAGTGACCTTTCTATGTACGTCCAATACAAGATAGCCTTCTGTGAACTTTTACTATTTCACTTTTTGCAGTTTTGTGTAAATGCACTACAATCTTCAAAAAGATTCTGCTTTGCATCAGCACTGAGTGTACTGTAGATTATGCCACATGCTCAAACTCCCACTTAGTGACAAATGCTATAGAATTAACTGGATTCTTCCAAGTAGATTTCATTCACTTAATTGATCTAGTTGACCAAGATACATACTTTCCAACTATAGGATAAATGGAATTGGGACAGGGTGACCAGGGATGCGACCCCTGTCACTGGTGATGCCAAAAATGGATAGGCCCACAAGGAAAAAATACCAGCCCCCAACCTTCAGAAGGCTGCATGCTCCTGGTGAACAGTTTGAGCTCTTGCTATGTGTTGCCCAGACACCCCGGGGAACTAAAATTAGGTGGTTGGACAGGACCCCAAAATCGGGACTTCTTAGCTGAGAGTAAGACTGTTGGGGAGGCCTGATGATATGTAAATTGTATCTTCCACTGCTGATATATCTGAGATTAGTCACAGCTTTCTTAGAAGTCTGAGTAAAGGTTCAAAAGGGAATATAGAATCTAAATACTCTTATTCATAACTGTGAAACCATCCTTCTTAGGTTTAGGCAGCCAATCACTTGCAATATAGGCCAACCATCTCACCATGCACTAATATTAAGGCTCTTTTAGTCAACACTAGCTTGAAATTTAGGTAAAAGTTACATCTAGAAGGCAATGACATCCTAAATGTAAAAAGTGCTTACATGTCCTTAGATTATTATTATAGTTTTAAGATACCAGTATATTCCACATATCTGATTAAAGGGTAGACAAAACATACGGTATATGTATGTAATGATTCAAGAAGATGAACAGAAAGAAGAGATGGGAACCTTTCTCAAATAAACTTGGGAAGTAGAGGAAAGAGAGTTAAATTTCCCAAAATGAACAGTATGTTCAAACACTGTACCCCTCTTAATCTAACATTTATTTTTATTATGTGATTGTTGAATGAAAAGTAGGTTAGACTGTGTAAGTGGGACATGTGCGAAATAAGCCCCTTGTGGCAAGGAATTCTACACAAATATTACTGCTGTAGAGAGGTTTTGCGAGTGACAGATATATGTCTTGGTGGGAAGTGAGTAAAGGTTTAGGTTGCTGGCAGAGAAGAGTTGTCAAGACTGGTTATATTGAGACCTGCAGTATTTAACAAGTTTTCTTAACTCCAGGTTTGGAAACTAAAGTTTGGTGCCTATGCCATTTCAGTAAGTCCAGAAATGGCCTTACAAAAGAAACATAGAAACATAGAATGTGACGGCAGATAAGAACCATTCGGCCCATCTAGTCTGCCGAGTTTTCTAAATACTTTCATTAGTCCCTGGCCTTATCTTATAGTTAGGATAGCCTTATGCCTATCCCACGCATGCTTAAACTACTTTACTGGTTACTGAAGCAGTTTGCCTTCCTAAATGTAATGGATGCACATGTGACACTTGTGAGAGGCTAGTAAAGGTGTTTTGCAGAGTAAATATGATGTAGTTAAAATAGTTAAAGAGTTGGGCACTGAGTTTATTTTAAAATTAAAGAATGTGTTGCAAAGTTAATGCCATAGATTGAATTTCTGTCAAAAATGTTAAGAACCTCTGGTATACAGGATGTCAGATCATAGACGGATCCAGGGCTGTGTGTGAAATCTTGCTGCTTTTTCATAAGATATAGCTCACATCTCCATATTTCTACCTCAAGATGCAACCAAAACAGCTTTCTACTAATTCCTTACTAGAATTGTGAATGGTGAAAAATTTGGTTATTCCGAGAAAAAAAATGGACTTTGGTTTGTTTAATGTGGCATTTTATTTCGACAAATTTCGTCCATGCCATTGTTCCGTGAAAAACAATTCAGACGAACCAAAATACCACAAATATCAGCATTTGGTGTTGTCCACGCGTTCCGGACTTTAATCAGTCATTGACAGCAAAGGATTCTCAACAAAGTATTAAAAAAATAAAGTTTATTTATTGTGTTAATTTGTCCAATTACATGGGAACCCCTGAAATACGGGGACTGAGTATTAAAATGGTTGCAATTCCTAAATGTTTTGTAGGATATTTTTGTTCAATCCCTTGAATTAAAGATGAAAGTATGCAGTTCAGTTGCCTCTCGGTTTCATTTCAAATCCATTGTGGTGGTGAACAGAGCCAAATTTATATAAATTGTGTTAGTGTCCAAATATTTCTGGACCTAACTTATAAACATAATATAAATTATATATTTAGCAGGACACAGTCATACACATTTTTGCACAATTTGGTTCACAAATCAAGTGAAAGGAAGTAACTAGAGGGAAAAAAGGAGGAATCTATATTATATACGTATATATTAAATATTTAAAAATACATCATATAAAAATTTAGATTTTTATTTTTTTTACTTCTTATTCCGAGAAAAAAAATGGACTTTGGTTTGTTTAATGTGGCATTTTATTTCAACAAATTTCGTCCATGCCATTGTTCCGTGAAAAACAATTCAGACGAACCAAAATACCACAAATATCAGCATTTGGTGTTGTCCACGCGTTCCGGACTTTAATCAGTCATTGACAGCAAAGGATTCTCAACAAAGTATTAAAAAAATAAAGTTTATTTATTGTGTTAATTTGTCCAATTACATGGGAACCCCTGAAATACGGGGACTGAGTATTAAAATGGTTGCAATTCCTAAATGTTTTGTAGGATATTTTTGTTCAATCCCTTGAATTAAAGATGAAAGTATGCAGTTCAGTTGCCTCTCGGTTTCATTTCAAATCCATTGTGGTGGTGAACAGAGCCAAATTTATATAAATTGTGTTAGTGTCCAAATATTTCTGGACCTAACTTATAAACATAATATAAATTATATATTTAGCAGGACACAGTCATACACATTTTTGCACAATTTGGTTCACAAATCAAGTGAAAGGAAGTAACTAGAGGGAAAAAAGGAGGAATCTATATTATATACGTATATATTAAATATTTAAAAATACATCATATAAAAATTTAGATTTTTATTTTTTTTACTTCTTCTTAGCTTTATAGCTCACTTCTGTGAATAAGATCAACATTTAGTGGCTTTCCTTGTAAACCGGAATCCTCTTTTGTCTATCAATCCTATTTTTTTTTTTTTAGGTGCCATGGGCAGACTCCAAATCACAAAACAAAGAGATGGTTTGTCCATTGTCAGTTCCTTTTATTTGTTATTCGTCCATATAGAGTTTCGGAATTTGGGATTTCAGACGAATCACAGATTGCCCAATATTCAATAGCAATTGTTTAGAAGGCTATTCTTTATTCCCTTAATGTGGCACTGTAATCCCCCCTCCAACCCTTAAAAAATTGGTTTTCATAAAGATAGAATCTTTATGAAATTATAATTTCAACTGTGTTGGAATTTAACTGAAATTTCAACCCAGTCAAGAGACATAAAAAGTCAAGGTAGGGACTACTTTGTCTCTGTGCATCTCCTCTGCCTGACTTTCTTAGACTCAGGGCGGAGTCTAAGTGTAAATGCGCTGTCTACGGAAGAATTGGCTGTATCTATGGAAGATCCAACAATCTCACGGGATCCCTCATATATCTCAATGCTGTACTCTTGTGTGATCTGCCGTATACCTCAATGCTGTACAAGATGGCTAAAATGTAAATAATTCAAAAGGAGATAATTTTATAGGCAATGCTATGGGTAGGTAAGCTGATAAGGCACAGGAGTCCACCATGAAAAAAGATGGAAGAGAACACAATTGAAGCAAACAAAAAAGCCACAATGCAAGTGGTACAGGCTCATTAAATTATCAGTCTGCAGGATAGCATCTGGCTCCTTGGTACATTGTTTCAATCTAAGTGTGACCTACTGCTTAGTTAAACTGGCTTTAGCATCACACAGAGATTCTACGAAATCTCTTGATAGCTGCTGCCATCTTTGGAGGCTTTGTAAAAAGCATCTTCAGGGCCCTGGACCCAATCCAGACTCCTAACATGCACAGGCTCAGTTCCGAGCATTCCAGTGCCAGAAATATTTGCAAAAGCGGAGTAAGGGGAATATGCCAGCTAAGTAGTTGAGCTGGTATCAGTCTCCACACTAGCAAATTTCTTTCCTCTCCCTTGCCTTGCCATCTGTAGGCTTCAAAAATCACATTACGGGCAATGCGGTTGAAGAGAGGAAGAGAGAGTTGCAAATATGGTATCTTCCGATTAACAGATACGTTTATATTACTTATATACTCAGCACAGTCTGTTCTGCTTGGCAAATTTATTTATTTATTTTGATAAAGCTTTCTAATCTCTCTTTTTTTCCACACAGGGCTCCTAAAAGCCTAAGGCTGACTCTGCCTGCAACATCAGACATCTTAAGTTGGTCAGATAACAGTAGAATCTGACACAACATGGCTGCTCTGCCAGATAAAACAAAAGTGAAATGTTCTCAAAAAAATCAATATATATGAAATAAAAAAAATCATAGTCCATACAGATGTTCAAACAGCTACTAGATGCATACTTGCAAAAACAGAATATTCAAGGATATAATCTTTCAATGTAGGGTAATAACTGCTTGATCCAAGGATAAATCTGACTGCCATTCTGGGGTCAAGAAGGAATTTTTTTCCTAGCTTGTTGCAAAATTGGAAGTGCTTCAAACTGGGTTTTTTTTTTTTGCCTTCTTTTGGATCAACAGCAAAAAACATATGTGAGGAAGGCTGAACTTGATGGACGCAAGTCTCTTTTCAGCTATGTAACTATGTAACTATGTAATAAAATAAATGTGAAAAAAATCATGATGTTTCATTAAATGTAATTTAAAAGTTAAATTTTGATGACTGTTGTCCTTTAAATAATGGTGGAATTAACACATAGCAAACGTTCTAAAAAGGCCTCAGTCATGAACACACAGAAGCTCAGAATGCATCAGAAAAGCCAGAAACGCGCGTAAAAGGCATGGTAAATAGAGATGTCCCGAACAGTTCGCTGGGAACTGTTCGCCGGCGAACATAGCTTGTTTGCGGTCGCCACGGCGGGCAAACATATGCAATGTTCGGTCCGCCCCTATTCGTCATGGAGGTGGGAGGGTCTGCTGTTCATTAGCTGGAATGTGTCTGCTGACTGTGAGGTACAGGGTCAAAGTTTACTCAATGATGACGAATAGGGGGCGGACCGAACATCGCATATGTTCGCCCGCCGCGGCGACCGCGAACAAGCTATGTCCTGGCGAACTGTTCGGGACATCTCCAATGGTAAATATACACAATGTCTCTTTTTAATTTTCAAAAAAAGAATTTTTCAAGTGTCTCAGAGCTCAACATATACCATTAAGGGTTAAAATACATTTTTAATATACCACTCCTGAGAAAGAGCTTTATAGCATGAAAAAATGTAATTTTCCGATCCAGAACATACATGTTTTATGCTGTCAGTTTCAATTTCATGGAACAAAATTAAAAAAAGATCAAAATTCTCAATTTGCTTTTCCTAAATAATGCAGAAGAAGAAAATTAATTGAACATGATATTAATAATTATGTTTGCCTCCCATTTATCACTCTTTTCAACAGCGGCCTTTCAAA
The DNA here is from genome assembly GCF_036172605.1 of Pelobates fuscus. Classification (NCBI taxonomy): domain Eukaryota; kingdom Metazoa; phylum Chordata; class Amphibia; order Anura; family Pelobatidae; genus Pelobates; species Pelobates fuscus. The sequence goes on along the minus strand of NC_086317.1, from coordinate 350,905,538 downwards.
GCTAGCAGCTGAGATGCCAAGCATAAATAGCGTAGACCTCAGAATCTGTAGAGTCAGTGTAAATTCATTTAACACATTTCTTGGATAAAAATCTACTTTAGTAACATGTATTCATATCCTTTTCATTCCCTAAGAGCTGTTTATTTAATTAAAAAAAAGCTTAACTCTGCTTTTTAAATTAAAGTACGCTACCAACTTTTCCATCAAGGGAAATTAGGACTATTCCAAGAAAAACAGAAAAACAAGTAAGCATTACACTTTACAAATACCACGCCAATACTGGGCACCAGCAATAGACATACTGTTGCTCTTGAAAGCGGTCTACAATTGCGTGTTATGGCAAATCAGGATGTGGGGCAGGAGCTACTTATTTATATATTAGAGAAAGTACAGATATTCCACTGAGTATGGTGCTGTGTATGCAGGTGATAGACTAGCATGTACTGATACAGAACAGCAGCTGTAGAAAATGCTGTCAGAGAACTAAAGAAAGATGGAACACTTTTGCAGCTAATAGGAAAAGGAAGTCTTGTTTTGACTAAATTACAATCTGGAATACCATATGCCTATACCTTTTAATATTTTGAGAACGTATTAATGTTTGCTAATGTTTTAGATATAAATGAGTAAACAGAGCCAGAGCACAGAGCAACATTGTGAATATCTCACCTCAAAATGAGCAACGAGAACAAGTCTTTATCCTGTTTTGAAGATATTAAAGGTGACATATTAGACAGTAGTTAACAGCTTGAGTTTGTAGGAAGGCCCAGAGAGCTATAAATACAGCCATACAGCACTCCTCAACATACCAGCCGACTCAACATACCAGCATACCCATCAATTTTCGTCTTTTTCTTGCACTCTTTAAGAGACTCTGTAGGCACTATAACTATTTCATCTCTTTGAATTGGTGATGGTGCCTATAGTACCCCGGCACTATCCTTCCATTCACTGTTAAACCATTTCAGAGCAGTATACCGCTTAATAGGTGTCAAATTTATTTCCTCAACCTGACCCCTTCAGAAGGTAAGTCTAAGGCAGATATTACACATTTCCTTTTAGCCATACCAATTCAGACCAGCAAGGGGAGCTGTGATAGGCTGAAAGCAGTCAGCTGACACTCTCAGCCAACCAAAGCTGCCTGTTGATGAGATTGTTTCCTCGTTAGCCCAAGAGGTACAGAAGGGATATGTCTTCCAGGATGTTCTATCCACTTAATACAGTTTGCATTGTAGTTCAGATTACTGTTTTTTGTAAATGGCTGATCTATAAACATAAATTTAATAAGGAAGTATTTTTGGGGGAGTGAGAGGTGTGGCTAGGGAGGCTTATGATGCAGCATTCTTTTTGTGTGCAAAAACTATATTAATAAGGTGAAACCCTATCAAATGCGTTAGACTTGTGTTGGTGCTTGGAGTGTCCCATTAAGAGTGGGAGATGACAAGATCACAAGTTATAGTTGATTTTACTGAGTTATAGGATGGTCATTCATTCCAGAGAACACAGTGAAAAGGAGTTGGTGGTGATAGGGTATGTGTAAAAGGGGATCTGTGTGTAGTGTGGGTAGCGGAGAGGGCACGATATAGAAATACTTTTTTAGCCATAAAAACAACAATGGAGATCCTTATAATCAGTGACCCACCTGCAAAAGTTGAATTTTCACTCATAACTGTTGAAGTTTCACTTGACAATTGCTAGTGAACAAGTGGAACTCTGAACCCTGAAAAGGTATATTTATGTAAATTTTAATCACCAATTATAAGGGAAACTCTCAACTAAATTGCGTGCTTGTGTTACATTCAAAATACTGGAACTTCCCCTGGTAAAATAGCTTTTTGAAAATGTATTGTAAAGTTGGCTTACATCCCTCTAGCCAGTCATATAAAGTTAATGTTTAAACTTGTGTAAATCCATTTTATGACTTATTGGCGAATAATTAACAAACAAGAATAAATCAGTTGAAGCTAACATTTGAATGAATTCAGAACTTGTGCGGCAGCAGTGTATTAATAACTGGCTAGGTTCCTGTTAAAGATCATATGGTAAAACTGTTTTCTTGCCAAACACTCAATTTAGTTTTACCATTCCTAAGAGAATCCCTAACTTCATACTTGAACACACATTGCTGTAAAACGTAGATCAGTATGTATGTCACATCAATTCTTTTTTTTATAAAGAGAGAACCCTTTCCCCTGCCAGCAGTTAGACTTTAATGTTTAAAACTGTACACAAGTATACAAAGCGTTCAGGGAACCTAATTAGATATCTTGCATGCTATACATATAATGCAAAATAAAATTTAGCCCTGAAAGGCCCCCCTTTGTTCCTACATTGATTTTTACCATGCAGGAGTACATACTTCTCTGCCAGACCTTTTTTTCTGTCCCTCTGAACATCTGTGAAGATACTGTAAATGGCAGACTTCTTCCTGTTGCAGCAGCTTTTGTAAATTAAGCTTCATGGTAGCATTCTAGCAGCCAATTAGGATTTGAAAAGAGGAGGAAAGAGCACTCAGAGAACGGTAATACACCATTGGAAGTGTTTTCAAGTTGCAATGGAATCATTCAATGTACTCTATAGTATAGATGCTTTGGTTGACTGTTATTTTATGGTTAAATCAATACATCCATCAACATGTCTGGTGCCCATTTTCTTACTGTGCTGGAAAGCCACCAAACTCCACTTTTGGGCCCATTGAGTGTAGGCACCAGAACCGATATCGGAGGCTTACAAGTACAATACTTTCACACATGTCCTGCCTGGAACCAAAGATACTTACCCTGAAGCATTCATTTTGATATGGTACATAGATCTTGCAAACGTTGACCCTTAATGGGAGGACAGCAGCAAGACATTGGTGATATGTTGCTGCGGACTGCTCATTCAGAGTCCACTCCATCGTATGAATCCTACCCCACATCCTTAAAGTACAGTGATGCAACATGGTGAATGCAACACTTGCAGGAGACAGCTCTTTTGTGGAGGATGATACCAACATTACAAGCAGAGTGAGAGCTACCGTGGAAGATATATCTGACTTAAACCGAAGCGTGACTAACACCTTGGATATTGTCAGATGGTTGCAATAGGCCTTGTAGACTATATCACATAGAGCAGATAAACTGGATGACCTTAGCAGATGGAGAAATATCAAAATTTCTGGTGTAGCGAATGCAGTGTCAACTGAAGAACTACCACATTTTTTGAGATGCCCTCTGACATTTATCCTTCTTTCCAAACAAGCAAAGGCCATTACTCTGGATGGGGCATACTGCCTCACCAAACCACCTAGAGCTCCCGCTTCCTCGCACTGCGACACCGTTGATCTATGCTAAACCCTCGGTGATGAATTCTGCATTATGGTCGCACTTAATGCTAAAATGCCTTACAACTTTGAGGAGCATCAACTCTTCTTCAACCAAGATGTGAACAGCTCAAGTCTTTAGTGGCAGTGGGCAATTAGTCCTACCACCCAAAATATTAAGAAAGGCTGGTGTAGTCTAACGCTGGGGATTGCCTCAAAGTCTTATGGTCCTTCATAAACTCTTGTCACCAGAGGACTCCTCTCATTTCCTAGGTTGTCTCAGATGCCTATGCTTATAAATAATTTTTTTAAAAAAAATAACACTTTTTAAAACTAATAATCTGATAACCTGTTTGGTATCTATAACAAAAGTTGGATCATTCTGAACGGTTTACATTTTATACACATTACATTTAAACAGGAAGTCCAAAGACTATGATGACCATATTGGGATATAAGATGAGTAGACTCTATGCAATATTCATTCTAACTAGCCCTTTAATACATTATTTTATGTGTAATCTAATGGAAGTTCCCAAAAGAATTTATGACCTTCCTGTGAAATTAAACCATTTTGGAAATCCTTGGTCTGACATAGCTTAGCAACAGGGATTTCCTCTTAATAAACTCTGACTAACACTTCACCTAATTATAGTGTTCACTCTTAGTGACTGCATGGAGTTTGCAAGTCACTGTGAATCACTTGAATACACTGTCACTATAAGTCACAATTCCCATAGCCAGTGCAGATTTCGATGAGAAACTGTAAAACAAAATAGTTTTTAAACCACAGCTGAATGCTTCGTTTCATAAAAATATGTTTTACATTTTCAAAGGGCAACATGCCTAAAACAGCTCAACGATGGGATATTTAACCCCTTAAAGGTGTAATTGGTGTGGATTTGGTGTACCTTTGGAATTGAATGGACTAAAAATTACCAAATAAATTATTTATGATCCCTTCTCATGATTTTCCAATACATTGAATGATATATTCATAGTACCATAAAATATTGATTTAAGTGGTTTCTCGAGTAATAACTCTTCTATGTAGTCTATTAGTTTTTGCACGTTTTACTTTCAGTAACTTTTCCTTGTGTGGAATCCCATGAGTAGGTATTAAAGCTTTAGCGAAGATGTATAATTACCCTATTAGTCAGAAGTGCTAGAAAGTTCTTCAAAAATATGCTCTGAAACTGAATTGAGAGCCCCTCAGAGGCCCATTAATGTTTTTTTGCAGATTTATTAATTAACGGTGACTCTGCTATATACAGAGGCCACAAGTTCAGTGCCAGGTGCAACAGCATACATGAATGAATAAAGAGGCAGAATTTTAAAGTGACCTTGTTTTCTTAAGATGACCTATTTTTCTTTTTTCTTTTTTTACTGTTTAATGAAGCATGTTTTGTTTACGGTTACAGGAAATCATCCGTCACATGTTTGTTGATTGTGTGTCACTATCTGTCAAAAGTAGAGGGAATATGTTGAAATTAATAACTAAAATATTTCAGGCAAATAAAAATATGGTTAAAGAAATGCAAAAAAAAAAAAAAAAGATTACTAATTAATTTTCAGTTATTCTTAATTAAAATGTATGACTAGAACCATATTCCAAGTCTCCATATTCCATATTTTCATTATTTTATTTATGTACGTCAATATATCCATCTGTTTTCAAAGAGATAATGAGTATATATCAGAGTGCTACTTTCATTTAATTTTCTTAATCTTTTTCTTTTTTTTTAATGGGTAAATACCATATTGTTTAGCAAGAGAATAATATGGAATCAGCAGTAAATTGCGTAGATAAGTAGGCGAATAATTGGTTTTAAGAAGGAGTTCGTAATGAAGTGTATCCTAAGACAGCAAGAAGTTACAGAGACTAAGTGTCCTTGTACCGAATGGGACAAAACCATCTTGTTGTGTATAGGGCCATTCGGACTTCAAAATCCGGTCATTGTTCACAAAATTTTGCAATGTGCAATGATTTTGTAATACTGGTCTGACCGTACCTGAATTTGGTTTGGATTTCAGTCTGACAGAACACTGTTGGACTGATGAAATCCAGACCTGGATGCTTTTTTTTTTGTAAAATATTTTATTGTTTTCCAATATCATAAGGGATACAGAAAGGAAAAGGGAGGTATGAGCAATACATTTCATAAAAGGTACTATTTACATCAAAGGTACTATTTGCATTAAAGGTACTATTTACATTGGAATCACCACATGCAAGACAATGTCAGTACAGTAAGAAACTATATGTCAACATCATATATCTGTATTCTCTTAGTTTAATAAATCCTGAGTTGTGTTTCTGAGAAACTGTAGCATGTTGTCAACTTATGTTGCCTTTTACCACCTTGCAATCTTTCTCTTGATTATAATATGATAGAATGTTCGTAGGGTATTCTTAGGTGCAGTAATATTAGAAGATATAACTATAAATCTTTGAGTTGCATGGTTATTGTGGTGTAGTCCCATCCAAAGGGATATAAATTGTACCATTAATTTAGTATTCCTACAATGTCTTTATTTATGTTTATATTCCAACATCTTAGGTGTTGTCTGTCCTTTAGATGTTCTAATACTTGTTTGCCGGTTGTTCGATTTTAACCTCATTCCTTTCCCTCTCTAGCAATATTAAAGGGGTGGTAATTGGGGTGAACTGGGATGGATCAAACGAAGGGTGGGTAGGGAGGGAGAAGTTCGGTCATTTGTCTTACTCGGTTTTGCTTAACCTGAAGTAGGCAGCAGGTCATTTGTAGAAGGTTTTTTATTTTGTCTCCATAATTCCCATTTGTCCCATGCTGTGGACCACATCATGTTTCTAGATCTTTTCTTTCTTGTTTCTAGTTCATATGTTTTAGTTATGTCTATGTCCTCCAGGCATTTTTGAAAGTTTGGTGGGCAAGTTTTTAACCATGATCTCCCTATTGCTGTTAGGGCTGCTATTATAGAATGGTATGTTAAATAACGGTCAATTGTTGATAGGTCCTTCGGTATTACCAATAAGAGATATGTGTCTGGGATATGTGGTAACGTTGTTCCTACGATTGATGTAATCGTACTAGAGACCTCCTCCCAGGATGTTTTAAGTTGTGGGCAGGACCACCACATATGGAGCATGGTTCCCAATTCTGCTTGGCATCTCCAGCATTTCTTAGTTCTTTTTGCGTCTATTTTGTGTAGTTTAGTTGGTACTAAATATGCCCTATATAGGACTTTCCTACTAATTTCGATATGCATAGTATTTAGTGTTAGGTTTTTATGTGCTGTATATATTTGTGACCATGTTTCCTCCGGTATTGTTGTGTTAAGATCTCTTTCCCATGCCTTCTTAAATTTAGGTTCAAATGTTTTGTCATATTTTGTAATCAATTGATATAAATGTGATAATATTCTGGGGGGAGATTTGGAGGATATACATAGTTTCCCTATTTATTGTATTACTTTGTTACAGTGCTGTGGCTTATTGACGTTCAAGTGTTTCCCTACCCATGATTTTAATTGCATATATGAAAAAAGAGCCTTCCCTGATAAGTGAAATTGTTGAGTAAGAGAGGTGAAATCTACCATGCGACCGTCAATCATTATTTGTGATAGATATCTAATTCCATGTTTAATCCACAAGCCGCAGTCAAACCCGGGGATAAGGAATTTGTATATCTGAAGGGGTAATACTGGTGGGATGTGTGAAGTAAGTCGATCTTTCCTTATAAGTTCGTCCCACGTTTGAAGTGTCGCTGCTGTAAGTGGGCTGATGGATATTCTCTTGGGTCTATGTTCATTAGGTAGCCAAGCTAGCGTTGGTAATGGGAGTCCTCCCGCTAGTGCTGTTTCTATTTTCCCCCACGATGGTGGGTTGGTGTAGTGATGTGAATGTACTAATGTGCTCAACATAGCTGCTTTATAGTATCTAGCTACATTTGGCATCCCCATCCCTCCGTCCTTAAAGTTCTTATACATTACTTCTGCCGCTACTTTCGGGCGTCTCCCACCCCATACAAAGAGGTTTATACATTGTTGAGATTCTCTGAGGAACTGCTTGGGTACTTTAATTTGTAATGTTCTGAAAAGATACTGCATTCGAGGTAATACCAACATCTTGACTGCTGCTATTCGTCCCATCCATGAGACATATTTATTTTTCCAACTCTGTAGTTGTTGTTTAATTGAGCTGAGTAGTTTTATGTGATTAGTTTTATATAATTGGTGTAATTGAGGCGTAATGTCTATACCCAAAAACGTTAAATGATTGAGTCTCCAGTCATATTGGTGTTTAGCTTGGAGGAGTTTAAGTTGCTTTTTACTGATGTTTAAACCCATAACTTGCGTCTTAGTGGAGTTAAGCTTATAATATGAGCATTTGCCGAATTCTGTTAGTATATCTTGGAGTGTTGGGATAGAGATCTCCGGTTTGGAGACAGTGAGCATGACATCGTCAGCAAAAAGGGTGATTTTATGGGTGTCACCTCCTATGTGTATCCCATGTACCTCTTGAGAGTTTCTGATACACTGGGCCAATGGTTCCAGTGCCAGTATATAGAGTAAAGGGGACATTGGGCAACCTTGTCTAGAACCATTGGAGATACTCAGTGTTTTTGATGTGAACCCCCCATTCGAAATTTTTGCTGTTGGATTCCCATATATTGCGGATATCAGAGTAATAAATTGTTCAGGGAATGCAAAATGTCGGAGTGTTGCTTTTAAGTAGCCCCAGTGTAGCCTGTCAAATGCTTTTTCTGCATCTAATGACATAGCCACACTGGGTTCTCCTGTTTTTTGTATCACATGAAAAATGTTGTGCAGTTTCCTGGTTCCGTCAGAGCCTTGTCTACCCCGAACGAACCCTACTTGGTCATCCTTTATCAGTTGTGGCATAAGGTTTCCAAGTCTATTAGCATAAATTTTAGTAAGGATTTTTAAGTCTGTATTAAGTAATGATATGGGGCGCAGGTTCTGACATTTAGTAGGTGGTTTTCCCGGCTTAGGTAGTGTTGTGATATGGGCGAGTAGCATTTCTTGCGGTATTACTCCTGTGGTTATTATATGTTTGTATAGCTTTCCTAGGTACGGAGTTAATATAGTGGAGAAGGTCTTATAATATAAATTTGTGAACCCGTCTGGGCCTGGGGATTTCCCCTTGGGTAATGCTTTAATTGTGGCTGCTATTTCTTGATGTGTGATGGGATCTGTTAGCAAGGATCGGTCCAAATTTGTGAGTTGTGGTAGTTGGGCTTTCTTTAGAAATTCCCCTATTTCTTCCTGTGTGGGCTGATGTGTATGTTTATCATCTTTCAAGTTGTATAACCCGGTATAATAGTCCGCCATCATATCATTAATTATTTGGGGGTTATATATTTTTTGGCCTTTCGTGTCAATGAGAAACGGTATTTTTGCATTTTGCCTTTTTTGCCTTAGTGTCCTTGCTAGGGTTTTCCCTGCCTTATTCCCTTGAGTGTAATGCGTTACTTTTAGTTTATGTGCTATTGTAGCTGTTACTTTCACTTGTATGTCATTCAGTTGTCTCCTGATCTTATCTATGGTTTGTTGTGTGGTAGGATTCGGGGCCTGCGTTTGTGTATTTGTTTCGTCTCTAAGTGCCTTCAATAACGTAATGTATTTTTGTTTTGTTTGTTTATTCAGGTAAGAAGCATGACTGATCATGGAACCTTGCATAACCGCTTTATGCGTTTGCCATAGTGTGTCCGCGGATACATCCGTGGTATCATTTATGTGGAAGAAGGAGGATAAGTCTTCTTTTAGTTTATTGAATATTTCTGGGTTAAGTAGGAGACTGTCATTTAGTCGCCAAGGTGTCTGTCCTCGTGTTGTGAATCTATCTGCCAATGTTAGCATTACTGGAGCGTGGTCTGACCACACAATATTTCCAATTTCACTATGTTGAGAGTTCGGCACTAAATCCCCAGTTACAAATATGTAATCAATTCTGGTATATGTTTTGTAGACAGGGGAGTAGAACGTGAACTCTCTGTCATTTGGATGATGCAGTCGCCAAGTGTCATATAAGTTATATTCAGATAAAAGTTTCATAAGGGGTGTTGCCTGCTTACCCAGGAGTTTAAATCTAGGTGAGGCCTCTGTCAAGGTAGTATCTAGTCCTGTTTGAAGCGTGTGGTTTAAATCTCCACATATTATCGTGGAGGTCTGGTATTCAGTAGGAAGTTTCGACAATACTTTTTGTAGGTGCAACCTTTGATTTTCATTTGGGCTATAGATTCCCACCAAATTATAAAGCTCATTGTTGAGTTTACATTGCAGTATAATGTATCTACCCTGTGCATCCTTTTTAATATGCAGAAGTTCAAATGATATTGAGGCGTGTATAAGGAAAGAGACTCCCCTTGACTTAGACGTGTATGTTGAATGGTATTGTGTGGGGTAGTCTCCCAAAGCAAAATTAGGCACTCTATTGTGGACAAAATGCGTCTCTTGTATGCATAAGATATCTGATTTCACAGTTTTCGCTTCTTCTATTAAGAGTCTCCGTTTGTGTGGGGTATTTAATCCCCGTGCATTAATAGAGTATATTTTCATACTTTAATTAGAGTGTTTAAGTGTTTGCGCTTGGATCTATTTCAATCTGGTTTACCCCTGTGTCTGGGGGCATGTTTCGGTTATAATCTAGCACACAATGCTGATTAATTGATCTATATATTCCACTTCTTGGACATAATATTTTGGGCATGAAAGACAGATGATTTGTTTGTTGAATTTGTGTGACCGATTCGGGAATAGGAAGAGGAGAACTAGGGAAGGGTGTATAACTATGTACAAACTGTCTCATCGAGACTTCATGTGGATTTCCCACATCGTGGGGATTGAAGGAATCGAATCCTTCCATTACGTGGCTTGGGGCACATTTTGCGTAGAGTCATATTCCCCTGGTCATGTATCCCTTTGGTCAGCATTCTAAATATAACTGGTTCAGTAGATTCGGTACATGATTCGGGTTTGTTTTTTGTCCCGATATGCGCTGTGATCTACTTGTGGGCCTATTTGTTTCGTAGGTATGCCTATATTCATGGTCTCGTTAATGTGCTGTGTTAATAACTTGTTGGTGATGATACTCTCTATCGCCTGAATTAATATGCCATATGACATACCCATATATCTTACCAGCCTTAACTGATTAAAAAAAAAACTATACAGTAGAAGAACATAAACTGTAAACATAGAACTTGTACATTTGCTCTCCCCAATGACGCCCGCCCTCCCCCCGCACCCCATTCAGACCCCCACAAGGCTCCCATTTGTGTTATATTCCTTGCTCTGGCCCACTTATACCTTAAGTAATATGTGATGCCAATCAGGACGAAGTCCATGTGGGCTCTCCGGCCCGCAGCAGATAGTTCTCTTTATAGTTCAAGTTATTCATAAGCGGTTACTAGAGGTCCAGATGGGCACCCGATCCACGATCCTATCTTCCTTCGTTAATCCCATGCTTCCGTCCGGGCCAGGCCCAGGTCCCCCGCAGCCTCTCCCGCTCTGCTCGCGCCTCGTCACGGGGGCAGCGGGAGGCCTCGGCCCAGGCCCCAGTCCAGATCACCGGCACTTCCCATGCACTCCGTAAAGTGGAAAGTCTGTACCATCCAGTGCGTGCAGGGAAAAGGCGCAACGCCCCGAAGAGAGCTTCTTGTCTTCATCTGTCTAATAATAAAAGTTTGTGCTTACCAGATTCGTTCTGGCTTTAATGTTCCTACTGGGTTATACTCCATTCTGCTTTTAGCGGTTTCGCTGGCGATACCTGTGGCGGGAGTTTTTCTACCGGAATGTCCCATTTCCTCAGGTATTGTAGTCCTTCATCTGGGGAGCCCATAAGTATGGTAACGCCATCCTTGGTAGCAATTAGTTTGGTGGGGTATCCCCACTTGTAACGGATACCATTTTTCCTCAGAGTGGCAGTTACTGTTTGAAATTCTTTTCTTTGCTTCAGGGTTGCCGCTGACAGGTCTGCGAAGATCTTGATATTTGGGAATTCTTCTGGCGGTGTAGATCTTAGTCTGCTGCCTCGAAGAATGTGCTCTTTAACATGGTAGTAGTGTGCTCTCAATACTACATCCCTAGGCGTTGCTTGTGGCAAGTACCTAGGTTTGGGAATACGTTGAGCTCGATCTACTAGCAGCATGTCCGCTGGTATCTCAGGGGCATACGCATTCAGGAGGCTTCGTACATATGCAGGTAAGTCAGCGTTGGTGACTGTCTCCGGAACCCCTCTTAGCCTTAGATTATTTCGGCGGGATCTATCCTCAAGGTCTACTAGTTTCCCTTCCAAATTTTCAATTTTTGCCGCCATATTCTCCACATTTGTGGCTAAATCGTTATGGGCTGTGGTAAATTCATCGTACTTGCCCTCCATGTGAGATGTCCGTCTTCCCAGATCTTGTATGTCTTTCTTCATAGAATCAAGCATGTGTTGCCATGTTGTTATCAATTTGGTTGAAAGAGTTTCTAAAGCCGATGTCAGATCCACTTTTGTAATTGGGGTCTGATCCTCCGATAGCGGCAGTGTGTTCATGGCCTCGCCGCCATTTGTTTCCAAACTTCCATTAGGGCTTGCGGCCTGCATCGTCTTCGCTGCAGTGCTCTGCTTCTGGTTAAAGAAAGCCAGCTTTTCTTGTTTCGCCGCAGCCTTCTTGCCTCTCTGATGAGACATAGCTATTTTTCCTGCGTGGATGTGCTTGTGATTATCGGGATTGCTTAAGATTCTGTGCCACTTCGCTGGAGCAAGGTTTTACACGTCCATCTTGCTCCGTGGCTAGCCACGCCCCCCCTGGATGCTTTTTTAACAGACTATGCTGAAGCATTTCAAGGAATCAGATGTTTTCCAATGCAATATAAAATAAAAATAAAACAGGGTTCTTTTCAAGTAGTGCATGATATGCAAAATGTCCCTGTTGCTCTAAGGGATCATCTTAAATGGGAAATTGCCAGACTGGTGGAAAAACATATTATCAAGAAAATCAAGACACCTACTGAATGAGTTTATTCTAGAAAAACCTGATGGAAGTCTAAGAATCTGTATTGATCCAAATAAACTGAATAAAATAACACTTCCACTTACCAACAAAACCAGAATTGCTTGGGGAACTAAGTGGAGCAACTGCATTCAAACTTGATGCACTATCTGGATGAGGACAGCATGAAGATCTGCACTTTCAAAACTACATTTTGTTACAAATAACTGCCCTTCAGGCCTGTGCTGAGTACCAGACTTTTTCATAGTACCATGCAGCAACTTCTTGAATGAATACTGGGCACAACCATATTCATTGGTGACATGCCGATTTGAGATAAAACCAATCAAGAACATGAAGAAAGACTGAAGATGGTCTTAGATGTTGCTAAGGAGAATAATTTGAAGTTCATTAAGACAATGTGTCAGTTCAGAAAAACATTGATTCAATACTTGGGAGAACGACTCACTGGAGGTGGTGTTTTATCAGACATAAAAAAAAGATTAAGTAAATTACAGAACTGCCAAAGTCAGAAAATAAGCAAATATACAATGTTTATAAGCAATTGTGAATTACTTTGGCAAGTTCATACCTAACTTACCACGGAAAACTGCTCTAATGCAACAACTACTCAGAAAAAACTATGCTTGGGAATGGTCAGAGAATCACCAGAAAGAAGAGAGTTTTTTAACCACTTAAGGACCAAACTTATGGAATAAAAGGGAATCATGACATGTCACACATGTCATGTGTCCTTAAGGGGTTAAAGGAAATGCTAACTACTGCACCGACTCTGCAATTCTTTGATCTGATAGAAAAAACAAAGCTGCCAACTGATGCTTCTGAAGCAATTCTGTTTCAAAATCAAGGCTCAGGATGGCCGCATATGACTTATGCATCTAGGGAATTGATGGATACAGTAAAATCATATGCACTGACTGAAAAGGAAACACTGGGGGAAGTTCAGCCTTCCTCACATCTTTTTTTTTTTTTTTTTTTGCTGTTGACCCAAAAGAAGGCAAGTTAACACGTCCAATTTAGCAACAAAGTAGGAAAAAAAATACCTTTTGACAGTCACATTTATCATTGGATCTGGAAGCTATTACCCTACAGGTGAAAAATTATATCATTGAATATTATGTTTTTGCAAGTATGCATCTAGTTGCTGTTTAAACATCTGTACAGACTCTGATAAAAAAAAAAAAGAAAACACCTCTTCAGGTAGAGAATTCCACATACTTATTGCTCTTACGGTAAAAAAAACTTTCCTTTGTCTTAGACGAAATCTTATTTCTTCCAGTCTAAATGCATGACCTCGTGTCCTATGTAAAGTCCGGTTTGTGAAAAGATTTCCACACAATGGTTTGTATTGGCCCCCCGGATATATTTGTATAATGGTATCATATCCCGTCTGAGGCAATGTTTTTCTAAAGTAAAGAGATTTTCTTTATAGCTAACATGTTCCATTCCTTTTATTAATTTTGTGGCCCACCTCAGCACTCTTTTACATTCTTACTTACCCTTTAACAAAGAGGACTTACAGTTGCAGAAAGAGGTGACTATCCACATCAATCTGATCTTGAAGACAGTCATACAATGTGGGCAGCAATTGAACAGGCTACAGCAAAAGATTCTACAGCAAAAAATAATGAATACTATGACTGAACTGCAAAGTCTTTGGAGCATGTTCAGGTAAAATCTCCTGTTCAAGCAAAAAGTTCAAACAACTGGAATACTGAAGCACAGTTGTCCAGAAATATTCTCCAAGATCATATGTAGTTCAAACCAATGATGGGCACTGGGGGGGGGGGGGTGATCCTCTGTGTGAGTAGATGATGGTGTGAGGGAGGGAGGGAGGGTGATGTTGTGAGGGAGGGGGGTGATGGTGAGAGGGAGGTAGGGGGGTGATGGTGAGAGGGAGGGGGTGATGGTGAATGTGAGAGGGAGTGGGGGGATGGTGAGAGGGAGAGGGGGCTGATGGTGAGATGGGAGTGATGGTGAGAGGGATAGCGGTGATGGTGAGCGGGAGAGGGGGCTGATGGTGAGAGGGAGAGGCGGGTGATGGTGAGAGGGAGAGGGGCGTGATGGTGTGAGGGAGAGGCGGGTGATGGTGTGAGGGAGAGGGGGGTTTGGTGTGCAGAGGGAGGGTGATGGTGTGAGGGAGAGGAGGGTGAAGGTGAGAGGGAGAGGGGTGATGGTGTGGGGGGGTGATAGTGAGAGGGGAATGATGGTGAAAAGGGGGTGATGGTGAGAGGGAGGGTGGCGATGGTGTTGTCACGTTCTGCTCTGTTCTGTGGAGATGTCTGGCCTTGGCTTCTGTTATCCAGTACTCTTCTTGCTATTCTTGCTTAGTTTTCCTTGGTTTTCTGGTTTTCTAGTCTGTGTCTAGTTTTCTTTATGCTGGGATTTCTGGGTTCATTCCTATAGTTCGTCCCTGGATTTCCCAGTCTCCAGGTTTCATTTAAATGTTTGTTTTTTGTTGCCACACCAGTTTGTTTGCCATCATTCACTCTGTTTCAGTGTTCCTGCAGGCAGCTCCTCAAGGCTTCTGCCCTTTCTTGCAGGTAAGTGCTATATATGTCTTTTGGTTGTTTTAGTATACATTAGGCAGTGTAGGACCTGCCAGATATGGGGTACATTGGCGTTGTTGGCAGTCTTATGCAATGTATGATCATATAGTGTTACTAAATCCCCATGATTTCCATATGTAGTACTTAGTTATTTCTCCTCTTGTTTTGCCTATGTTATCTTGTCTTGTTTTAGTTTGTATACCCAGCCCATGTGCAGTCCTGTCCAGTCATGCCCATGTTATGTTCATGTTTTCCTCATGTCTTGTGTATATGTTCTGGGTTTAGCTTAATATCCTTCTCTGGTTCTGGGTTCTACTAGTTTTGTGTTGTTTCCTTGTTTGGTGCCTATCTCTAGTCTTGCCTTGTTTCTAGTACTGGATACAATCTTGCTGCAGAGCCTCCCTATTCAGCTCCTGGGAGGTCTGCTTAATTTCCAAGCTCCTAGTTCCTGGTATCCGCTGAAGCTGATTCAGGGTCTTGGTATGTGGCTGCACAAACGCTGGTGCTCAACACCAGGGGGCGTGCGGTTACCCTGCACCAGACCCTGCTAATCCACCTCCACACTGTGACTCCTACTCTGAACATCAGGCATACTGGGTCCCGGTCCTGCACCGCCGCCCGGATAGTGTCTGGGTCCCGGGCATCGGACCGCCACCCTGACAGGTGTGAAGAGTGGGGGTTATGGTGTGTGGGAAAAGGAGTGAAGGTGAAAGGGGGTGATGTGAGAGGGAGGGTGTGATGGTGAGAGGGGGGTGATGGTGTGAGGGAGGGGGGTGATTGTGAGAGGGGGTGTTGGGGTGAGGAGGGGGGTGATGGTGTGTAGAGAGGGGTAACAATGTGTGGAGAGGTGACAGTATGAGGGGATGCTAACAGTGTGTCTGGGGAGGCTGTGTGTGTGTGTGGGGGGGGGGTGATCCTGTGTGTGAGTAGATGATGGTGGGAGGGAGGGTGATGGTGTGAGGGAGGGAGGGTGATGCTGTGAGGGAGGGGGTGATGGTGAGAGGGAGGTAGGGGGGTGATGGTGAGAGGGAGGGAGGGGGTGATGGTGATTGTGAGAGGGAGAGGGGGATGGTGAGAGGGAGAGGGAGAGGGGGATGATGGTGCGAGTGAGAGGGGTGATGGTGAGAGGGAGATGGAGGTGATGGTGAGAGGGAGATGGAGGTGATGGTGAGAGGGAGATGGGGTGATGGTGAGAGGGAGATGGGGGTGATGGTGAGAGGGAGATGGGGGTGATGGTGAGAGGGAAATGGGGGTGATGGTGAGAGGGAGATGGGGGTGATGGTGTGAGGGAGAGGGGGCTGATGGTGTGAGAGGGGTGATAATGAGAGGGAAAGGTGGGTGATGGTGAGAGGGGGTGATGGTGCGAGGGAGAGGGGGTGATGGTGAGAGGGAGAGGGGGGTGATGGTGTTAGAGCGGTGATAGGAAGAGGGAGGGCGGAGATGATGGTGTGAGGGCGGGGGTGATGGTGAGATGGAGAGGGGTGATGGTGAGAGGGGGTGATGGTGTGAGGGTGAGGGGGGTGATGGTGTGAGGTGGTTGATGGTGTGAGGGAGAGGGGTGCGATGGTGAGACGGGAGTGATGGTGTGAGGGAGAGGGGGGTGATGGTGTGAGGGAGAGGGGGTGATGGTGTGAGGGAAAGGGGGTTTGGTGTGAAGAGGGGGGGTGATGGTGTGAGGGAGAGGGGGATGAAGGTGAGAGGGGGTGATGGTGGGAGGGAGAGGGGTGATGGTGTGGGGGGTGATAGTGAGAGTGGAATGATGGTGAAAAGGGGGTGATGGTGAGAGGGAGGGTGGTGATGTTGTGAAGAGTGGGTGTTATGGTGTGAGGGAGAAGGAGGGAAGGTGAAAGGGGGGTGATTTGAGAGGGAGGGTGTGATGGTGAGAGGGGTGTGATGGTGAGAGGGGTGTGATGGTGAGAGGGGGGTGATGGTGAGAGGGGGGTGATGGTGAGAGGGAAGGGGAGATGGTGAGAGGGAAGGGGAGATGGTGAGAGGGAAGGGGGTTGATGGTGTGAGGGAGGGGGGTGATTGTGAGAGGGGGGTGTTGGGGTGAGGAGGGTGGCGATGGTGTGAAGAGTGGGGGTGATGGTGTGAGGGGACCTGTCAGAGCGTTACTGTGTTAATCTGCGGCAACGCTCTGATTTGCCAGTTCTCATGAGACACATGGTCTGCAGCTCTGCAAACTGCAGAGCAGCAGACTGGTGTCTGTGATAGCTGGCTGGGCCGCCTGGAGGGGCCTCGTACCCGGTGGCATACTGAGCAAGCCGCCAGACCCCTCCTGGTGTCTGGTTCTCGGTCACTGACCGAGAACTCGACACAGTCTACCCTTAGGCGATTTAGGTGGCCGCGAGGCTCCAGCCAGTACGAGGCCTTAGGTGGCCGCCTAAACCACCTAATTAGAGAGCCGCCCCTGGGAGGGTCTATAAAGGATAGTTATAATAATTTACTACATCTTACTGTTAACGAAAAACCTTTTTTTCCATATATATATATATATATATATATATATATATATATTAATTAACTACGTCCTACTGCCTATTAAAACATATTTACTTTTCCTTATATAGGACTTGGTTAACCATTGTAGAAAAAAAAAGGCTTTTGCATATGCTATTCAAGAACTTTGACTGCAGTCCCATAGATTCATGGGAACCTATCCAGTATAAGCAGTGAAACATTTCTACTTTATCTGAAGTTTGCTCAAGGAACTGAAATCACCAGGCTCTGAGTCACATGCCGTTTGCTAAGCTTCTTAATACAGCCAAGCAGTTTCTAAGGCATCCTTTATTCAGACTCTTCGCCAGTTGAGCAAGCCTGTGGAATTCAAGTGACCACAGGAAGTAGATGAGAGGTTTTCCAGTACAACCATATGAGTTGTCTCCCCACAAGAACTTCCTATTTTGGCTGGGTTCCTTTAATCAATTTTAAAGTTGTTCATTGCGATCAATTTATGGTCAAGATAGATTGTTTATTGTTAAATATTTCTTACTCACAAGTTCAGCTTACATCAGAATTTCTAATGTTTGCTTTAACTGGCAAAATGGTGCTTAGTTCCCATGGAAATGATGTTCTAACTTCTCCATTACGTTAAATACAAAATTATTATACTAATGATAGCACGTTCATATAGGAAAGAAAAACCTGTGTATGTGAGAAGAAAGAGCCTCTCTGTTACATAGAACCAAATAGCAGATCCTTATTCTGTTTTTTTCTATATGAATACTGGAAACACTACTTTCATTAACATATTATTAATCTACTTAATAGGTTACAAATAGATATTGTTAATACATTTTTTTTTAAATTAAGCTGTTTAAGAAAATGCTCTGTGTTTTAGTGGATCACTATAAACAACAACAGAAGGTGGCACTGCATCAAGTGTTTATGTTTGAACAGAATGAACCGTTTATCTCAGTTCGCATAATCTATAGTGAACTGACATTCTCCCCTTCTAACTGACACATTTTATGCTGTTTGCTACTACTCTAAAATCTTCAAACTACAGAATAGGGAACAGTGCATACACAAAAACTACAGTTTTACAGGCTACTTAAAATCACCTATGTTAGCAAATAAATATGGGGATTCAGTTCCACCATATGGCCATATTGGCTGTAGCCACAACACAGTACCCCAATATCTGTGGGTTCTAGACTAATTTTAACATGGAGGATTAATGTGCTTACTGCAATCCTTACTGCTGGTTTGGATTCCAGACCAGATTCCTATTGGGCCGAGTACCTCATCCATCGTTATAGGTGCCCCTTTTGAAGGGGACCACAGGAAAGCAGAGTATCTGGAAGCAGTTTAACCAGTAGTATTGCAGCGAGCATGTTTTTTGGTCTTTATGGAAGCACTACTACTTAGAAATGCATCTTTAGGTGTTCCCCCAATTCCCTTTTATTTCTGCTGCTACTCTATTAATAATTCAATTTTGCTTCTTATCTCAGTAAGAGTCTAATCTCTATAAATTTGTTTGGAATCCTGATTGTGTTTATCTAACATTACTAACAGAGTTTGTGCTAAGTACTGCATATGCTGAAATTACTCCATATTAGAAGAAAGCAAATGGTGCAAAAGCAATCTGCATGTAAAAGATGAACAATTTATTGATATTAGAGATGAACACACAGCATAAACAAAATTTGTGTCTTGGCAAATTCATTTTCTTTCTTTATGGTATGTCATGGCATGTGGGATACAGTCCCTCCCAAACAGAGAAGGTAGAACTCTCATAATGCAGTGCTTTGTTATGCTACTCTATCCCCTCTTGTGGAATCCTCAGGTCTACATAAAGTCAAGCAGAGGAGGTGGAAAAAAATACAAAATGAGTAGGGCAGTTCAAGCACATACCAAGGCTGCAGCACATAGAGGGGGACTTAATGAATCTCTCACAACCTAGAAACATATACCTTTGTCAGATAAGACACTCATTTTGATTTCCTTCCTTGTTGGGGGAGAACATACAGGATCTTATACCAAAGTGGAACATAATACGAGGCCACCAAGAATAACCACTATAAATCTAATGAATACATAGATTTAAAGGGATCATGATCATGGCAGCACCTGGAGCACCACATGCAGACCCCAAAAAAGAGTAGCAGGACACACAACAGGCTTGATCTATACCAGAGAGTGCACATTGGTTTGGATACATAGATTTGAAGCCAGCTTATAGTTGAAGAGCACTGAAAGAGATGAAATCTAATTCTTCATATTTCCTGTAACCAAACCCTATCTAAGCCATCCTGAAATAATTGCAAAATGTGAGGAAGAACACCAAACCGAATATTGAATGTACCCTGAACCTTGTGAAAAATTAAACCAGTAAAAGGTTTGCAAGCCAGAAGCAATGTCTCAATTACTTTATCAGAAAAACCTCCAAAATGCAAGATCAATAATACATTATGTCTAATTTCCAATGCATGGAAGACAAAGTCCCGCATTTAGATGCTGAAAAAGACCTTAGAGTAAAAGGTCTTACTGTAGAGGCTGGGTCCACAGTTCAGCCAAAGTCATCTCTGTCAGAGTCACATGCTAGATTTTGCACTTAAGATAAAAAGGACTTGGAGGAAACAAGCATATCAAGTGGACCATCATTGCTTCCATTAATACCTTGCTACTGGCACAACACACTGTCTTTGACAGTGGTCATGGGCAAAGCTAAGCAAATAATGAGCAACATATTTCACACATTTTCAAACGGCAAATATGTCTTTTATGCCTATATTGAACGTGCAGTTTGTCAGTCTTATCACAAAGTCCAGTGAACATATATTTGAAGGGGAAGTTTACTGTTTACGCTGGTCTCCATGGTGACCAATCTCCACTTCCATTTCCAGTTCTAATTGTTATCCTCTTTTTCTCATGTGCACTTGACTCACTTGGTTTTTATTAGTCACTATTTTGTTATGTATGAATTCACAATGTAGATGGTTATTGTTGTCTTGTAACATCTCTAAAATTATTAAAGTGGCTCTGTCACCCTCATATTTTGCAAAGACCCCAGATGGCGACTTCTCTGCTTGCAGTGCGGTGGGCGCAAAGTGCAGGGAAAGGTGAGTATTTAAAAAAAAAAAAATAAGTTTATGAAATACTTGTTTTGGGGTGGTGGTGACAGAGCTGCTTTAATATAATAATCATAAATATATAATGCGTAGTGAAGTCATTATTTTACAGTCTACAATTAGTGATCATGTTCCTTTTTTTCTCTATTAAATAAAAGAGAAGTGCCATGCCTTACAATACATCTTCAGAGTTTACACAACCATGAATTACTTGCTACTTGGTTGGTGACAAACAGTACAGCCCTTGTGATGTTATACTATGTATCCGTTAATATATTTGGACATGCTAGAATGTCTGTGCAACTGTATAATGGAAAGAGTTCCATTACGATGGCACCTTCATTTTCAGTTTGTAATGTGGAAATTAGATATGCTCTGGCAATGCATATAAAAACTAGCTAAAATGTGCAAAGATCATTGGCTGCAACCAGGCCTCTTACCTATTATAATGTCTATTGCAATTTTGCATGCATAACAGGGCTTACAAAATTTCGTATTCCTGCTGCTTCTGGCTCACTGATTGAAAGTGACAATAGTCACATTATTCGATGCTGCATTCAGGCAACATGTTTACATGAATGTGGTCATCTGGAATTCATGATTAAGCAGTTCTATGAGTGTATATAAATCTTTCACACTTATTTTAGGAAAACAGTTACAATTGGCAATTTACAAAACATACCATTGACTCCATAATTTTCAATAAAGTAAAAAGGCAATAAATGAAAATATTTTACAATTTTACATTTTACTGTCATACATTCAGATGGCTTTTGTAAAAATGGTAGTCCTTACATGAGAAACAACTGAAGTTTACAACACTCACCTACATCACTTCAT
Source organism: Pelobates fuscus (assembly GCF_036172605.1). NCBI lineage: Eukaryota > Metazoa > Chordata > Amphibia > Anura > Pelobatidae > Pelobates > Pelobates fuscus. Next base: position 350,884,270 of record NC_086317.1, on the reverse strand, counting down.
TTCACTATAGCACATTGTGACTCTTGGTGGTGAAGTGAGGCTGGTGATGTTAACAGAAACACTGGTGAGGGTACTCTCATGGTTGGTGGTGACACCAGAACTCCACAATAGAGCAATGGAACTCTGTTTCCCGAGGATTCTCCTCCATTTAAATTCAACAGTTTGATAATACCCATCAAGAAAGAAACCTCCAAACCGTTCCTCCAAACTTTTTGATTTAATTAACGACTGTTAGTTGGCACATAGTTTATTATCATGATAAGAAAAGTAAGATAAGTGGATGGCTGAGTTTAGGTCACTAAATGTGCTATGTTTTCAGTACTTTACTTTGCTGTGTTTTATTTTCTTCAACATTTTTTTTATTTTTTTAATGAGGAAATAGATTTATTATATATTTTGAAATTATGTTATTTTGTATTTCCTTTTGACAGCAGGAGATTAGACATCCTCTGGATCCTTTCTGAAAAGTAATAGTGATCATTGGGTTTAGACACTGCTGAGTTCACATACTTGGGAACTTAGTAGGCCAAGAGAGATGAGGGTGGTGATTGATCAAGATTATTATTGATCACTGGCTGCTTATTCGCTTTAACCTAATGGAGTGGATCAAAGACAGTAAGGGTTCAGTAGAAGATCTTCCCACCCATCACTAGTCATATATGAGGACTTTCTGCTTTCAGGATCCTTGTATCTAGGATCACATTTCATATATCTATCCTACTTACAAGGAAAGCAGAGTGAAAATGTAAAAGATCTGTTGCATAATTCAGTTATCAATTTTAATATTTTTATGGGATCTGGGCTAATGGAAATTAATATTGAACAATCTAATTCTAATTATCGTTGTTTTTAATATTCCCTTTCAGACACCAAAACAAAACAAAACAGCAAAGTACGAGAAGGCAATAGTGACAGACCCTGACAGATTGAAAATTGATGCATTTTGTTCATAACTCAAATGCATTGTCTTTTATTTATCCAATCTTGACTAATATATCTGGAGATTCATATAATGTGGTGGAAAGGCAATCTATGGAATGTAGTGAAAGAAAACAACAAAGAAAAAAAATCTAGACATTAAAATATGCATTTTAAATAAAAGTATATACAGGAACATTTTTTCTGTTAATTATGTTTTCTCAACCATCTGTAGGCTCCTTTACACACCTACTCTATTTTCCATAGAATATTATTTTATCTGACTTACCTGACGAGCTGAAAGTCTTCAGCTATACAGCTAGACTGTGAGCTCTTGTTGACATAGTCTTCCTTGACTTCTACCGAGAATCTTATTTCCATTGCCAGTTCAGATATTATAGCCAACCGCAATCATTTGTAGCTCCACAAATAAATGACACATGTAGCGTGCATCAAGAATTTAATTGTAGGCTAAATCACAGACCCTCCAAAACAACTGAATGCAGTGATAGGGTAGAAAGTATGTTTTTTGTTTTTTTTTTACAAACAAAACTTATAATACATGAACGTTTATTGAGTTACACCCAATGTAGTAAATCCTTTTCCATCAGCATTTATGAGAACTCTAAAAAAGAGGCTTTGCCAAGAATGAGTATCAACATTTTAATCTACTGTGCACAGGGTTCGTTTTCATTCTACCGAATGGAAACAAAACAGAACACTCTTTGTTCAGAAAAACATTGCACCTGTATTAAGTTCATTACTGACATTGTCAAAAGGAAAGTGATTTTTTTCTCATTTTCTCCTCTTTTTCTATTCAATATTTTTAATATTCAGGAATGTGTGGCATGCCAGACATCATTCATGCCACTGACAAAGTTTGTCTTCATCTGTGAAAGAAAATAAGCCTTCCTCGCCTGCTTTTAAAATCAGCAAGGCATCTCTGCAAATGCACCTGCACAATGAAACTTTAGACTGTACTTTGCAAAGCTTCATACTTGTGTGACAGTCTTCAGAGATCGATTTCCTATCATTTCAAGATGAGAGCTGAGTCTTGCTCAGGCAATGCTTGTCTATTAAAATGCACAAATACTGTTGTTTCTAATTTTCAGTCGCTGATGGTAGATTGTCAGGAATCAAGAGCAAAGCATTATGGAAGATTCCTCAATGTCTTCCTGCCTGCTCATTTAGAATACAAGCCACACCTACATTAAATCAGAAAACAGGCGTTGGATTGTAATATTAATTTCTTATCCTGAAAAAGCACAATACAAACATTCAGTCTAGTAAATACCTGCAGCAAGAGGCTTTACTTTGCTAAGTAAATGTGCAGGTGCTCTATAGAAACTTAGAAAATACTTAAGAAACAGAAAGCAAAGGTTTAGTAGAATAAAAATCAAGTTTATCCAGTTTATTTTAACCAAAAATATTCACATGATAGTGGGATCAGCCTTTGTAACCAGTGAATGGGTTTGAAGGAAGCAAGAACATAAGATGTGTCATTGCTCGAATGTCAGAGATAAACAGAATAGTAGAGGCATTATTTAATATTCAGTATATACAATATAGCCAAATATATTAAGTTTGTAGTTTAGTGTTTGTCAACTACTAATATTATATTCTCACAGCATGTCATAGTATACCCTCTAGAGCAGTGGTTCCCAACCCAGTCCTCAAGTACCCCTACCAGTCTAGGATTTAGGCATTACCCAGTTGTGTCTGAGGTGCTTTTAGGAAGAAAGAAAGAAAAAAACACTTTAGACATAACAGGGTAATCCCTAAATCCTGGACTGTTAGGGGGTACTTGTAGACTGGGTTGGGAACCTCTGCTCTAGAGGTTAATGTATACTCGCCATGGCTGAACTAACTCACTGGGATGCTGGGAAATTTGGATACCAGGGATAGAGCTGAAGGGGGAGAGGGAGATGAATCTAGAGGATGCGGGATGAGAAAGATGGAGCTAGAAGGAAGAGGGGGAGGGAGATGGTTATAAAGGGGAGAAAGGGAGGGAAATGGAGGACAGAGGGGGAGGAAGATGGGCTGCATTTTATTCCTAGTCCGGCCCTAGCCAGGGCTAAATTATGACTTGCCAAAAGCTAGTGTGAGTGGAAATTTTGATCCCTGGTATACTACTATATCAACATGTCAGGAAATTAGTTTTATATATTTATGTAAGATTGTTATGATCTATTAAATTAAATATTGTATGGGTTTACCACAAAATATCTTCTTTTATTTCATATATATTTTATTTTGGAGATTGAGAAGTCCAGGAAAGTCTAACTGATTACAAAAAAGCATCCTAATTAGTTCCAAGACTTCTGAAATTGGTAAATCGCAAGGAAAATTTATGCATGGTATTAACATAAACCACACACATACAAAACATCAATAAAAGTCACATGGTAAAGCAACAAACATGAATTTTCAAATCTGATCACAATCATCTGATTATGGCTTGCATATGGATACAAATAAAAACTAAGATTATGGACACTTCCCCAGCATGCTCAGATAATCACAGGTGAATTGCGTGTACATACGGTGAGCATTTTTATAGACTCAAAAAGGGTCAGCTACCGTGTCAGGGCCATCTGATTCTGCAGGGATCTCAGAAAATGTATAAGTTGAAGTTGGTTAAATTGCTTGAGGAACAAGAGGGCTTCCAGTCCCGTAGAGGTTCACAAAAGCTACATAGCGTTCCTGTTCAATAGATGTAGTGTTCTAGGATGTGAAGGGGTGCAGAGTCTTCTACAGAACCAAGGGGAAATCCCTAGCTCTAGTTCCAGTGAGAACCACATGAGGTTCATGGGATAGTAGTAAAATGAGAGAAAGAACTGAATTTTTAAGGAATGCCATATCCGCAAGGAATTGTTTCTAGTTGCAGACCTAGGAATTTTGGTGAGGTAGATCCATGGCAATGACCCCAGATGCGTTCCCACCATGCCACGCTGCAAGTCAAGCCACCATTTAAGCAGCCATTCTTGGTAAAAAAAAAAAGCCAGAATGTGCACAATTCATTAGCCTTAAGTGATTATTTGAGTAAAAATCTCCCTACCAGGAAATCGCAATCTGTAATTTTAGTTGAAGACAATCTTGAACATTTTAAAGAAAAAAAAACTAAATTATTTATTAAACGTGTACAATTCCTGATAAACAAGGATGTCTTTGTGAACAATAATCACCAGTAACCACAACCAACATCTAAATAAAAAACCCAAAATGTATTCAACTGAGTAAAATAAATCTAAAATGTAATTAAATAAAAAATGTTCTGGAAATTAGATCATTTGAGTCATGTTAACTACAACACCAGCCTGATCAACCTAGATTAAATAAGTAAATGTGAACAGGAGCACACCTCTTGAGCAGTCTCTCTGTCCCTCTGTTTTGAACAGTCCGGTGTCCCTACTACTTCTGGGGGAGAATGCTAATGAGCAAAACATGTTATGGGGTATAACATCTTGTTTCTTAGCAATAACATAAAGGTACAAGCATTATTTAAAGAAAATTACATGAAGAAAATAATTGGTGCTTTTGGTTAAAAGTCAGTGAAAAAATAAAGGAAGGTTTTGTGCATAGGCATCATAAGGAGAGAGGTTTTAGGGCTGAAGCCCTGGATGTCGATCTTCTTGGCCCTGATTCTCTACAGTTGGTGGAGATGGCAGAAGGATATGACTTTTTTTTTTATTTTTAAAGCTACATTACAGTATAGAGTTTTGTCAGACTACTTAAGAGGAGGGAGTGTTGCTCCCCAGATGAGGGGCGCTGGGAACAGAAGTTGGCTGCACACCCCACTATTAAAAATGCAGAGTGGTGTTGTCTCATTCAATACCTAGTTGTGGAGATCATGATTGTATCTGCTTATACTTTCACTAAAATGCTAGAGAGAATCAACAGTATGCTATTCATGGGTAGAACATAGAAAGGCGTAGATATGTAAAAGTAAACAAATTTTCCTTTGGGCTTAGGTGTTTCTGGAACCTGTTTATGCCCCTCGTTTTGTATATGTAATGCAGGTGTTTCAATGTTTCCCTCTAACTCTTCTTTGTTCAATATTTAATAAGAGGAACAAACTAATTCTCTGCAATGGATGGAAGTGGGCAGGCAGGGCTGGCCTTAGGGGTGTGCGAGCTGTGCGGCCGCACAGGGTGCCATGGAGCATGGAGCAGGGGGCGCCATGTGGCTGACACAGCTCATACATGGCCGGCCGGGATAAAAAAATAAAAATAATAATTTGCTGTCTGCCTGTGTGTGTGTGTGTGTGTCTGTGTGTATGACTGTCTGCCTGCATGTGTGTGTGTGTGTGTCTGTGTGTATGACTGTCTGCCTGTGTGTGTGTGTGTGTGTGTGTGTATCTGTGTGTATGACTATCTGCCCTGTGTGTGTAAATGTGTGTGTGTGTGTATGACTGTCTGCCTGTGTTTGTGTGTGTGACTGTCTGCCTATGTGTGTGTGACTGTGTGTGTGTGTGTGTGTGTGTGTGTGACTGTCTGCCTATGTGTGTGTGACTGTGTGTGTGTGTGTGTGTGTGTATGACTGTCTGCATGTGTTTGTGTGTGTGGGTGACTGCCTGTGTGTGTGTGTGTGACTGCCTGTGTGTGTGCGTGACTGTCTGCCTGTGTGTGTGTGTGCTTGTGACTATCTGCCTGTGTGTGTGTGTGTGTGTGACTGTCTGTCTGTGTGTGTTTGTGTGACTGTCTGCCTGTATGTGTGGCTGTCTGCCTGTGTTTGTGTGTGTGTGTGACTGCCTGCCTCTGTGTGTGTGGATGTCTTCCTGTGTGTGTATGGCCGTCTGCCTCTGTGTGTGTGTGTGTGTGTGTGTGTGTGTGACTGTCTGCCTGTGTGTGTATGTGTGTGTGTATGACTGTCTGCCTGTGTGTGTGTGTGTTTGACTGTCTGCCTGTGTTTGTGTGTGTGACTGTCTGCCTGTGTGTGTGTGACTGCCTGTGTGTGTGACCGTGTGTGTGTATCACTGTCTGCCTATGTGTGTGTGACTGTCTGCATGTGTGTGTGTGTGTGTCTGTGTGTATGACTGTCTGCCTGTGTGTGTGTGTGTGTGTGTCTGTGTGTATGACGATCTGCCTGTGTTTGTGTGTGTGACTGTCTTCCTGTGTGTGTGTGACTGCCTGTGTGTGTGACTGTGTGTGTGTGTATGACTGTCTGCCTGTGTGTGTGTGCATGTGACTATCTGCCTGTGTGTGTGTGTGTGTGTGTGTGACTGCCTGTGTGTGTTTGTGTGACTGTCTGCCTGTATGTGTGTGTGTGTCTGTGTGTCTGTGTGTATGACGATCTGCCTGTGTTTGTGTGTGTGACTGTCTGCCTGAGTGTGTGTGACTGCCTGTGTGTGTGACTGTGTGTGTATGACTGTCTGCCTGTGTTTGTGTGTGTGACTGTCTGCCTGTGTGTGTGTGCATGTGACTATCTGCCTGTGTGTATGTGTGTGTGTGTGTGTGTGTGTGACTGTCTGCCTGTGTGTGTTTGTGTGACTGTCTGCCTGTATGTGTGGCTGTCTGCCTGTGTGTGTGTGTGTGTCTGCCTGCCTCTGTGTGTGTGGATGTCTTCCTGTGTGTGTATATGGCCATCTGCCTCTGTGTGTGTGTGTGTGACTGTCTGCCTGTGTGTGTATGTGGGTGTATGACTGTCTGCCTGTATGTGTGTGTGTGTGTCTTTGACTGTCTGCCTGTGTGCGTGTGTGTGTGTGTGAGTGACTGTCTGCCTCTGTGTGTGTGTGGCTGTCTGCCTGTGTGTATGTGTGATGCTGCCTGCCTGTGTGTGTATGTGTGTGGCTGCCTGTGTGTGTGTGGCTGTCTGCGTCATTACAAATATCACATACAGCCAACACATAGCATACATATCACACAGTCATAACACCTATCACATACACAGACAACACAAACATTAAATCATACATGAATGACGGGGGGGGGGGGGGGGGAGCTCTGTGAAGATTTTTCGCACAGGGCGCCTAAAGGCCTAAGGCCAGACCTGTGGGCAGGTAGCAATTTCCATATGCCCACAAAATCATTATTTGGTAAAATGTAATGGTTTCACCTATAAATAAATATTTATTTGAAATTACCAATGATGGCCACTTCAGGGTGCTCTAACATTAAAATACAATATCATATTTAATATATTTCTGCATGGTGAAAAATCATCCATCTGCCGTTTCAGTTCGAACAAATTTTGCCCATTCAATTATTTTGGGAAAAATAATTTAAACAACCAAAATGGCATGAAAATTGGCACTACATATTTTGCAGTACACTAACAAGTGATTTTTATTTTTTTTGTACAATTTGGTTCACAGATCAGGTGATAAGAATTAACCAACAGAGGGAATAAGATGAGAAGTAAACAAAAATCTCTATTTATATATTTCCTAAATAAATAATACAGAAATATGTCAATGTAATTTTTATTTTTTTTACTGCTACTCATTTTTTTCCCCCTCTATTGGTCACTTCTCACTCGATCTGCGACTAAAATCTAGATTTAGTGCTTATCCTCTAAACATTGTCTATTTCACTTGATTAGTGATTCGCACATACAGCGTTTTGTAGTTTGGAATTTCAGAAGAATTGGCAATCATCCAAAATTTAGATGAATTACTATTCTTTTATAACCAAATGCACTAGTCTTAGATTAAATAAATTTGCTAATTGCTTGTTTATAATATGTGAGGGTGTCTGAAACAATTGTCATCTTGGGATTATTAGGGCCTTGTTTAGCATTCTAGATAGTTCATGGTTAGAGTCCCCACTGAAGAGAGCTCATATCTGGTGAGGTAATCTCAACATTTGATCCATTTGATGCTGATAGAATGAATGCTGTCTTTTTGGTTATAATATAGCCAATATAATGTTGTGTACTTTTTTTGTTTACTATTATATTTGTAATTTATATAACGACCTTTTTGAGGTTTACAGTTTCACTTGTAGCTGCTCTCTGCTTCACCGAGATTTGGTGACAAACTGTAACTAAAGTATATACCTTAATAGGGAGGTCATGGTCATCTGTGAGAGTGCACTGCTCCACTTCTACTCAAACCCCTTTGTCCATTTGAAACAAGGGGAGACGTATGCATTGATTATGAAAATCAAAACTAAGAAGACATGTTTGGAGGTGGTTCAACAGGAGAACTCTGCATTGTTGACTATTCTAACCCAGCAAGTTAAAAGCTTACCTTCCCGTAGTTTCTCTAGAGATAAGAAATAGGAAGAGAAACTTTAGGTTGCATGGCATTCCTTATAGACCCTGAGATCATGCTCTCCTACAACCAAAGCCTAATGAGTACCATGATGCAATGCAAAGCAACATTATTTCGGACATAGGACTCAATAACCATCTCAAATCATACATCAGATCACTGTAAAATCTCATATACAGAGAACGTATTTACCAACAATTACCTGGAAATATGCACCCCTAATACTGTCGAAAATGTTAAAAGGATAAATAGGGACACTTATTTTACGGAGTGAATGTGGCCAGGGAGAGGGCTGTTTTAGTAAATTGTATGTGACTTACTAATAACAATTTATGAAACAGTGTATCTTATTTACACAAACAAATTTCTAAATAAATGTTTTTTTGTGAGTATTATTGCTGTTAACCCCTTAAGGACCAAACTTCTGGAATAAAAGGGAATCATGACGTGTCACACATGTCATGTGTCCTTAAGGGGTTAAAGGCACACTTTAGTCACCAGAACAACTACAGCTTATTGAATTTGTTCTGGTGAGTAGAATCATTACCTGCAGGCTTTTTGCTGTAAACACTGTCTTTTCAGAGAAAATGCAGTGTTTACATTACAGCCTAGTGATAACTTCACTGGCCACTCCTCAGATGGCTGTTAGAGATCCTTCCTGGGTCATGGCTGCCTAAAATGTATCCAAACATCTCCTCCCTCTGCATGCAGACACTGAACTTTCCTCATAGAGATTCATTGATTCAATTCATCTCTATGAGGAGATGCTGATTGGCCAGGGCTGTGTTTGAATCATGCTGGCTCTGACCCTGATCTGCCTCCTTGTCAGTCTCAACCAATCCTATGGGGAAGCATTGTGATTGGATCAGGCCACCACTTCTGATGATGTCAACAGACTGCTTGTTTTTCTGAGACAAACAGCATGCAGAGTTACAGCTTCAGGCTTGAATACAGTAAGATTTTGCTATATTTATGGAGGCATGAGGGGCCCAGGGGGGCTAGATGGTGGTTTTAAAGCTATAGGGTCAGGAATACATGTTTGTGTTTCTGACCCTATAGTGATCCTTTAAGCTCTGTTATACACTCAGAGACACCAAAAAAAAAAAAAAAAACAGAGAATTGGGCCCAAAATAGCAACTGTCCCTCCCAAATAGGGACACGTCAAAGCCCTTAGCACAATATGTCATCTTAATCTATTCAAAAATGAATTCAGGTATGACCCTCTCCTTTTTATGCCTACATTTTTATATAGTAAAGACGAAAAGGGAATTGTGGACACACACGAAACATGCATTTTACAGGAATGGTGCTGCCATAGAGACCAACATTTATACATAAAACAGATTTAGAAACAGCGCACACATAAAAATACAGTTTTAATTTTACAAAGTGTATTTTTATTTAAATGTAATTATTTTTCTAAAATCTGTATTAGGCATACTTTTTGGTCTCAACGGCGTGGTGCCCCCTTGGAGGTGACCACAGGAAAGTATACATTTGAGAAGGTATTTGGAGAGCAGTGTTCCTTTAATTATAATTTTCATTTGGTGTAGAGCAGATATATGATATGCATTGTGATTAAATAAGTAAGTCACTATCACTTTAATTGTTTAGTTTTGACACTGCATTTTTTTGATTTTTTGATTTATACTCACAATTCTCTTACAACATATTATTTAATTGGCTTATTTAGCACTAGCACTATTTAATTTGTGTTCCGCGTTGGAATTAATGTAGGACCCAGAAATATTGGGGTACTATGAACTAGTGGTGGTCTTAAGACAATATGGCCATATTGAAAACTATTTTCATTTGTGAACTGTTTCTTAATCTGCATTATACATTTTATATAGACTTTGCCACGTTAACCTCTTCCCCACACCCAAACATTAACCTATACATTTATTTATTTATTTATGTGGTGCTTTTAATTCATCCACTCATTATGCTTTGTCATAATTTATCTAGTTTTAATTGGGTTTATGAATGGGCAGCCCTGCAGAAGCTGGATGTCGTAAACCTGCTTGAGAGGAGCCTACACACCCAGAAGGGACTCTTGTATGAGGGCAAACTATTGTAAAACCATTTTTGTCACTAGTGGGTAATGTCTCCTGGGTATTCCTACCTCAAAAACACTACAGTAGCCTTAAAGGAAATCTATAATGTTAAAAATACAGAGTTTAATTCACAACACTATAGTTCCCCTTCAGTTTACTCACCCTATTCCAACTCTGAAGTCCCTCGGCGCTGGGTTGCCACTAGAGACTATTTTAGTGGCTGTCTTAGTGCTAAAAACGGCAATGTTTTACATTGCAGGACTAAAGGAGACGGGGACATTGCACGCAGACCACTCCATTTAGAGAAAGTGGCTTGGGTGCCTATAGTGTCCCTTTTAACTCCTGAATTCCTAAAATTTTGGGTTGCTCCCAATATGCATAACCAGTTACTTATTTTAATTGGATTCTTGTTACACGAAGCATATTACATATTTCAACACGTTTTTTGTATTCTAACATTGCCCATAAGTCTCATAGTACTATAATAAATGATGTGTTATATTTTCAACCTTCTTCAATAGTGTATTTTACAAAACTTTAAAAAAAAAATACTTTCTAGTTTGTTTATGCTTAATTATTCCATTTTACACTCACGGGTAAAGAGTTAAATATTGCATGGTATTAATAAATGCATACATCCTTACTTAGATGAATTTCCATACAAAATAAAAATAAAATAATAAGGAATTATATTTTCTCCGATTATTCAGTGAAATTGATGCAGTTAATAGTGGATTAGCAGAAACAGGAGCATATTCATGTATGCAATAAGATTAAATCCCTACAGTCTCAAGTTACTACACAACAGGATGCAGAACAATTTAAGCAGCTGGACACCAGACTCAAAAATAAAGTTAATAAGTTACAGGGTGATGTCATCTCCAGAAATCAGGAAAAAAATGGTACTTTTTTCTGTATACTAAAATAGGAATCAAAGGATAGTATATATGAAGCTTGCGGTTTAAATAAATACAATTCATAAATTACACTAATAAATTCACTGATTTCGAAAAAAGAAAGCAATAAAATTAATTAATATACTTAAATATTGTTTAGTACGATTATTTAGGGATTATATAATGGCTGTGCTGTTTATAAAACTATACAAATGAAAGACATTTAAAGTAAAAAAATTTTTTTTTTGCATTAGTTCTAATCAAAGCCCATGTGCTAGTTTTAAGGTTTTGCTAGGTGGCAAAAAGACCAAGGACAGTAGCCCAAAAGTACATTGCATGGCCTTTCCCATACATATTGGCTCAAGCCTTTCCCTTCGTAGACAAATCAATGTGATTTTTATGTATTAGCATAGGCTTGGAGGACAGTACGGATGGTTTACACTATTTAAGCAGTGGCAGAACTAACACTGATGCAGTCAGTACCATCACACCGAGGCCATCCGATTGACATTTCTGAACAAGGGCCCAGTCGGACGCTGCGGCCCTTTAACAGCATGGCTGGTAACATTGGTGATGCTTGGAGGAAGTGAATGCAGGTTCACAGCCACATAGGGAACCTTTATGTGTAGGCAGAGAGGAGGAAAAGACAGGAGGACGAAGAGCCAAGAGTCAACAGGGAGCCTGCTCCTGTAGCCCATGGATCAGCTAAGAGGAATAGGCCTTGACAGAGCCAGGAGGTAGGCATAGCAGCCACAGGAAGTTAGTGACAGCTAGCATGCTGGGTAGGGCGGAGCCATAAGGGGAGTATTTACACCAGCCATTATATGAAGTGGCCATTTTAACTGAACCTAAGCTTACCTGTCAGTTGTCCCTCCCACCCTCCCAGTATTTGGTTAGGTTAGTTGATTTACCGTTTTTTCACAGCGGCGGGGAATGGCATGGTTAAATCGGAGGGTAGATGGAGGAGAAAGTGGGCATCCTGAGGTTTAGTGTGGATTGGGCAGTGTTGCACGTGGTTGGTAGGTTCGAGCCCGTCGCTGGCTCCGAACCTGGGGGTGTGGTGGTGTCTTGGTACACCCCTACAATGGATATGGTGGGTAGCGGTGTCTTGGTACACCCCTACAATCGATATGGTGGTTAGCGGTGTCTCGGTACACCCCTACAATTTAACCTGGTGGAAATGTGGTCATATTGGGTGGCCAGTTTCTGTATTAACATGTTATTTAGATTATCTATTCTTATTATTGTGGGGTCATTGCTAGGGGTATGTTATGTATATGGGAGGAAGTTAACTTTAATAAGATTTGTTGTCAATGACCCCATTTGTTATTCCTTAATTATTTTATTAATAATTTAATAAAGCTGTGGACTAATTATTTCCAACAGTATAACCAGTGTCCGTGTTTTAATGGGGGTTTGGGTAAGGTTAGTGCATATGCCGGCAAATCCGACTGTGCGCCTGTCAAGCACCACACACCCATCACCTCAACTAGCAGCAGGACACCAGGGAGAGCAGCCATCTAACATGTTAACAGGAAGGTGGCTAAAAATATAAAAATTATCACATGTGTGTATGTATATGTCAGTATGTATCTGCCTCTCCCCCTCAGCCCTATGTGTCTCTCTTTCCCCTCAACCCTCTGTGTGCCTTTCTCACCCTCATCCCTCTGTGTGCCTTTCTGCCACTCAGACCTCTGTGTGCCCCCCCCAGCTCTCTATTAACCTCCTCCATTTCCTCTGTGCATCTCATTAACCCCCACAGTCCCTCTATATGTCTCAGTAACTCCCCCTTCAGCCCCTACATGTGTCTCAGTAACTCCCCCTCCAGCACCTCCATGTGTCTCAGTAACTCTCCACCCACCCCTTCATGTGTCTCAGTAACTTCCCAACCACCCCTTCATGTGTCTCAGTAACTTCCCACCCACCCCTTCATGTGTCTCAGTAATCCCCCCCAGTCCTTCCATGTGTCTCAGTAACTCCCTCCCTGCCCTTTCAAATTGTCTCAGTAATTCCCCCCCAGTCCCTCCATGTGTCTCAGTAACTCCCTCCCTGCCCCTTTAAATTGTCTCAGTAATTCCCCCCAGTCCCTCCATGAGTCTCAGTAACTCCCTCCCTGCCCCTTCATGTGTCTCGGTAATTCCCCCCAGTCCCTCCATGTGTCTCAGTAACTCCTTCCCTGCCCCTTAATTTGTCTCAGTAATTCCCCCCTGTCCCTCCATGTGTCTCAGTAACTCTCCCCCGCCCCTTCATGTGTCTCAGCAATTCCCCCCCAGTCCCTCCATTTTTCTCAGTAACTCTCCCCCCCTCACCTCACGCTCCTGCTCAATTCCTTCCTGTTTGTTCAGTGGCTGAGCTGGCAGACCACGGGAGAGAAGCTTCTTTGCCTCTCCCTGGCAGGTCTGACAGGAAGCAGTTTGGCGTTCCCTGCATACACTTTCTATCAGACCGGGCACTCGACCAAGCTGCAAACAGAGACCGACAGAAGAGGAGTGCTGTTCAGTGCGCTCCTCCCCTGACAATCAACCTGGCATTGCATACCCCTGGCCTGTGCCCCATAGGCAGCTGCCTAATAAGCTTAGCAGTTGTGCTGTCCCTGGCTGCACAAGCCCCACCCATACCATTCCTGTCTTTCCTCAGTCCATCCTTCAGCAAGGGGCTGGGGTGAGTGATGTCACTAGAGTCAGATCAGGCTGCACGGATGACTTAATATACAAAAACACTAAAATATAAATTAATACTTAGCTTTTAAACCGATGCAGCCTCCCTGGTGATATTCCCTAGGGTATCACCTCTTTTATACAGCATGAAACAAATAATATTTGGGAATCGGCTAAGCATCTAAAAAGGACAAAATAAGCCAAACATGGTGAAATACAGTTTGTTACAAGAAGAATTGCGCTTCACAGGTTACACTCACAGTGTGTTCGTGTAGACTGCGCCTTGGGGTGCCTCCCCTTTTATAGGCTGGTGGGCTGACACCTTCTTTTACTTCATCCTGCTGCGGATAGATACCAGGGTAAATTAGAAGACTAGGATATTTTTCTTTTCAAGCTTCAAATCGATTTATTCGGTACAATACAGATGCACGGATGACTTAGCCTGGGTACGTGATTGCTATAAAAACACTGTGTTTTTGCAAAGTATGTAATTGAAAGTATGTAACTGGAGGTGTTATTGATCTGTCAGTATTACATAGGAGATGGGGCTAACACTGAAATAAGGCCAGAAGTAGACCTGGGGCTTTCCAGTCCCTATCATCGCCTCTAGCAACACCCCTGTAGAGATGACTACTTTATGAACCATCTCAAAGTATATATAAACTTTACAATTTACAATAAAATGTTTGAATGAAACAGAGAGATTTGTCTATGTAATATAATGCTACTTTCAATAATTTTGTCTCTGAGTTGTCAAATGTTCATCAAAACATTATTCACCTTTTGAACATTTTGAACTTAGAATCTAATAGCAAATACATATGAATTAAGGTTAAATGACTTGCAACTTTTAGTTAAGTGATTAATTTTTCTTATTTATGACTTAAACCATCCAAGAAGATAATGTAGCGTGAAAGAAAAAATCTTAGAACTAACTATATATTATGCTGCAGACCAAAATAAGACAGAACCTTCTTGACACTATGTTCTTTTCAAAGTCCTTCATCATAGATTAGAATGTTGAATTGTAAAATATCAGGTCAATGAAATGTGTAAATGTCAGTGTTTCTTTTTTGTTATTTTAACAATGTAGAAAATTACCACTTTGTATGAAAAATATATATACTAATTTTACTTGCATCCTTACAAATATATATATATATATATATACACACTTATACATACATGTAGAATATTTAATAGTCAAGTGTCCTCCAAAAAATCAAAACAAAAGAAAACAGTATTCATGTTAAATAGTTAACAATTGACAGTATTGTTTGACAGCTACGTGGCATCTCCCTGTCCTCCTTAGTTCCTGTGTCTTTGTGTCTCAATGTTTCATCTTACAAAAGAAATGCATACACATACACAAACATGTATCACTATGAAAACATTATGATACTATGAAGCTGCCAATAGAGCATTTCTGTTGTTAATTCTTATAGACCTTATAGACATCTGCAAGTTCAACTACCTTGTTTTGTGGACACTCACAAATAGAAATTTGTTTGTATCACTTACTGTCATATCTTTAGGTCACTCAAGACCAACCAAACTTAATCGGTTATATATTCATAAATATTGTACTGTATTATTGGGAACCCATGCCATCAGGGAGTTCAGACAAGATAATTAACCACAAAACATAAGGTCAAATGTAATATAGAGTTTACAGAACCATTATTTCATAGACATGTACATGGCAGGATTATTGGGTTTGATTGAACATTTTTTCCCAATATGTAGATTTTGTTTGGGATATCCAACGCTTGTCCATGTGCTAGTTTTTCTTGGCAGATGTTGTCCATAAAAAAAAGATTTGGTGAAACATTCCGGCATGCCAAAAAGCAGGAAAAGCCCCTTATGAGTATGCTGCCATGGAAAAATGGGTTTAATGATGGATAGGCAATATCAGTAATTTTGCTATGCCAATTCGGAGTTGTCGACTTGCCATAATTACATTATTATATATCTACTAAAAAATTAATGAGAGCAAAAGTCATTTTGAATTGAAAAAGCGGGATTTAAGAAATAAATAAAAAAATTGGCCACCCCCCCGAGAAGAACAAAGCTTTCTCATTCATCCAGTCTGTAGCAGTAGTGAGGAGATCTTTCAAAAATATTAAGTCGGAATGGGTGAGTAGGCCATCAATTGCCCAATCATTTTTTCATTAAATTTGTATTGGAAAAATTCACTTTTTTCAAACTTAATTACTCATGCTGCTGCTCCCCTTTTTCATTGCATTGTTTTTGCCCTGCCTAGCTGAGTTTTGCAGTGTTGCTATGCCTGCTACCTCCTCAGATCTGTAGGGGAAGCTGAATGGAGACGGTTTTGTTACGACATTGAAAGACGGTAACTGATGCTACACTATCGAAAGCCAAAGGTTTTTTTTTTTGACTCCATAACTAAATCTCTATCAAAACACAGAATGCCCCAAAAAATCTATTTATAGGATATGGAAAATTACTTACTTTGCCACAATCTTTTCAAAGACGTCACCCGGGAGAAGTGAAAGTGTCATAGTGCACAACCCTCGTGCCAAAAAAATTTGACACATCCAGGGGGTTACACATACACAGCCACATCCAAAGTAACCTGTAATAAGCAAATTGAGCCCTGGCAACCATCCACAGTATACATAGTAGTAACAAAACAATACAAAACATAAAGGACAATACATAGAACAAAAAATAGCAGCTGGCTAGCATATTAACTGTGTAAACTGTATAAAACCAGGACAACACTGACAACAATTTTGCCAGTGTTTTATGTTGTCAGTGTTGTCCTGGTTTTGCTTTGTTGTTAACATTGACACTCCCACATAGGCACAGCAAGGGTGCTGCTTTGTCTCCCTGTATTGCTGAAGTCAAAGTGTCTATCTTCTATAGATATCCTGCTTGGAAATAAAGATTTTTTACTGGTACTCATTTTACTCCTCTGTTGGTCATTTCTCACGTGTTCTGTAAACTATATTAGCACTTAGTGGTTGTCCCCTAACCGTCAACCATTTTTTTCCCATCATGCATCTCTTTGTTTTTAGCACCATGGCCATACCTCAGAATCACAGAACAAAACCGTTTCAAACATTGTCTGTTTTATTTGTTTTCCACCTCTTCATTGGAAAAGAGATTGGCCCACATCAAGATTATATGTAAAAGAAGAAAAAATACCACTATGGGTCTTAAATTAGAGGGGCAAAGGTTTAAAAATAATATCAGGAAGTATTACTTTACTGAGAGCCTTCCAGCTGAAGTGGTAGAGATTAACACAGTAAATGAGTTTAAGCATGCATGGTATAGGCATAAGGCTATCCTAGCTATAAGATAAGGCCAGGGACTAATGAAAGTATTTAAAAAATTGGGCAGACTAGATGGGCTGAATGGTTTTTATTTTCCATCACATTCTATGTTTTTATGTTTCTTTAAAAAAAAATCAATTTCCTCTCCATTAACCCTTTTTTTGGCACTGGGAACAGAAACAAAAATCACAAAGCAGCTGAGCATCACACTAGTCATTTGCTTGGTTTTATATCCGCATAATGCTTTGAAAATACAGGATTTAGTCAAGCAGGCAATCGGCCCAAATTTGGCCGAATTTCAATTTGGCTGAAACCGAATGCACAATTCTATTTTTTTCCCTCTAACAAATCCACATTATGTATCTTTTACATAACATGATTTTTTGTAAAAGTGAATGTTAGGTCTAGCGCTATGGTTAGAGATCCTTCAATCGTAGGGCAGCAGAAGGTCTTACAGATTGTTGAGAGTCACTGTCACTTGCGGCATCTGCTATTTGCTTATATGATTTATAAGAGGCTTTTGATAGCATTGACAGTGTTTGTCTCTCTTCCTTCTCTCCAATCCCTTGCTAGGAATATGAGATGGGGAATTAAGAGTAATTACATTCCTGGGTATCAACGACTATTTACTATTGCTGTGATTATTTAATTAATTTTCTACACCTCTTCTATGCCAGGAGAGGGACAGTGGAGATAGAGACAAATTGCCATCTCTCTCCATGGTAAGTCAGTAACATAGGAGGGACTGACTAACACACTGCAGCTACAAACCCCCACTACTGCCTAGGACTATGTAACATGTAAATCTTTCTACTGCCCTCAAACTGATATATGCCATATTGCACACCGTCACTTATAGTTACATGACTTTTCATACATTGTATCTTCACATACACACGCACTCACATCATTCACAACCTACAAATGCCTCAACCTAAGCAAGCAGACAGGGAGTATCAAAATAAGAGATTACTCTCTTTATATGAACAGAACCAAGACAGGATGTAGTCATCTAATCCATGTAATGATGCAGGAATACAGCAAAAACACTGACACATTTATCATTCACAGCAAGTGAAATTCTTGATATAAACTGATATTTAACTTTGTGCTTTCCTAGTTGAAAATGATAATCCTGAAATTTTTTTTGTCTTCAGAAGTCTGTCACTCACATATTTATTGGATACCATATATACTCGAATATAAGTCGCGTTTTTCAGCACATTTTTTGTGCTGAAAAACCCCAACTCGGCTTATACTCGAGTCACTGTCTGTATTATGGCAATTTCCATTGCCATAATACAGACTGGGGGCTGGCAGAGAGCGCTTACCTCTCCTGCAGCTCCTGTCAGCTCCCTCCTCCTCCGCGCCGGTCCGGTCAGCACCTCTGTCAGCTCCCAGTGTAAGTCTCGTGAGAGCCTCGGGGTCATAGTGCGACTCCAGCGAGACTTACAGTGTGAGCTGACAGAGGAGCTGACCGGACCGGCACGGAGGAGAAGGGAGCTGACAGGAGCTGCAGGAGAGGTAAGTTACAGCTTCCTGCCAGTCCCCCTCCACTGAACTGCCAATGCCACTGGACCACCAGGGAGTGAGAGCCCCCCTCCCTGCCATGTATCAAGCAGGGAGGGGGGGACAAATAAAAATTTAAATAATAATAAAATAAATAATATTAATAATAATAATAATATAACAAAAAACAATTATTAAAATAATAATTAAACAAGAGTAAAGCTGGGATTAATTCAGAATATTAGAGCATTTGGAGTGCTTGTGTGAAGTAAGAGCACATTGGGGGAAAAAAATATTTTCATGTTTTTGTTGTTGTTTGTTTTTGTAGGGGAGGGGGTTGGTTTTTTCCCCTAATTTTTTTTTCCCTAAATCTTAATGTGGAAAACTTAACTAAAAGCTCTTGGCTTTTTAAAAGATAAAACATAAAGGGAAAAAAAACAAACAGGATATGAAAATATGTGCAGTTTAATAAATAAAAAATAAAGTTATGCATGTCTTTAGGTCTGCTCCTTCACTGTCTGTTTACTTGATTAATACTATGAGGATCGCTCTGTATTTAGTGCATCTTTCTAAACAAACTTTTTTTTTCCATATTTTATTTATAATGTCTTTGAAAAAACAAACAAAAAAAAACTGTTTTACTTTTTAAGTTAATGAAAATCTTAGCATGGTGTGGTCATTATCTGACAAAGCAGTACACTTTTAGCATTGTTACTGTTATCTTATGGGGCTAATGTCAGCATATATATAATATATATTATAAATATCACGACTTGGAAAGGCATTTTATTTAGAAATTTACCAGTAGCTGCTGCATTTCCCACCCTAGTCTTATACACGAGTCAATAAGTTTTCCCAGTTTTTGGGGGTAAAATTAGGGGCCTCGGCTTATAATTGGGTCGGCTTATACTCGAGTATATACGGTATATGGTATGTGCGGTTGCCTAACTCGCAAAGCAATATATTTATTTTGTAGTTTTTACAGTTGCATTTGTGATGTCTCATGAAAACATTGTAGAATCTGCTTGAAATGAGTGAAAATAAATTGGAAACATTTTTTATGTACTCGTTAGTGAGGGCTGGTTTCAGCTTCCGAGCAGCTTGTCATCCATAGTCAGATCTCCCTGCTGAATAAAATTCTGTTTAACGAAAAAAAAAAGTGTATTTCTTAAACGAAAACAGTGCAAGTGACACCAAGTGTGCTGAAGCATTATAAATATACCTACATGCTAAAACAGTGTGCAAATGTATAATACGGATTAATAACCATTCACATATAGTTATTGCACTGATTTAATTCTAATTATATTTTAAAATTCAGTAATAGAATTCTAAAACCATTTATTTGAATGTTTCTTTCATTTTTACTTTTAAGTAAACTGTTTATCTTTGGAAGTTTAAATATATTATACTTACGTTTCATTTTTTAAAATCTCAACAGTAACAACATTAGAACAGCTATTTATAGTTAGAATAATCCGTCTGTCTGTTGCAGTGTTAATATAAAATGGGTTTACAGTCACCAAAGTCAATTACCTCTTCATATACTGACAGCTTTTAAATGGGTAATTGCTTGTCAGTCGGAAATACCAGGAAATTCTGTTTTAGCCTGAGTACTTTCAAGAGTCTGATTAATTTTAAGATGAAGTATCTTTATTTTCTGGATAACCACAAAGAGCAAATCTTAATTGAAAAGGTCAGCCCAGGTCTGCTCTGATACCACTTGATTGCCTTAACCTCATTTTCGGTCATGTACTTTGAGCGGATGTAAGCCTTGAAGAGAATCTGTCATTTTTCTAACAATGTGTTAAGATTTCGGCAATATATTTTCTTCTCAAAAATGGGTCATTTTAAATGTCTTGGTGCAGAGAACATTTCAAAGATGGGCTCCATTTCTTATTATCACTTTCCAATTGCTATAAAACTTGATTGATAGCTAAAAGTCGAATTATAGGTATTTTGCTGAGACGCAAATAAGGAGCACCAGAAATTTATTCTGACAGAGCCACAATTCCACCTTTTTTTAACAAAATGTGTCTTAATTTTATCTGTTGGGATTTCAGTTCACTTCAGGTCAGAGTTTAGTGAATAAATATCTCAATGTTCAAAGGTTTACTTTAATTAAAATTTAGGAAAATAAAGGAAATTATCATTACAGGAGCAGCATGATCATTGCTTTATTAATTATCAGTTGAAATCTACTAATGTCCCTTTCCCAATAACTAACTCCGCCTGTTGATGGACATTGATATGTTGCAGCAGCTTCTGAAGGAGACATTAAAAAAGGAAAATAAACTCAGAAAAGATAGTGAATTTTGATGTGCATGCTGTGCCACAAAATGTATATTTAGTTTCTCCATATGCACAATGCTCTATGATTACACTGTAATAAAATGTCAAAAGTAGAGACAGTGCCTGAATTTCTTTTCAATGGGACATTTTCATGGAATCTCACATATTTCTGTTTTAAGCAAATTAATACAATTAATACAATTAATACAATTACTTCACCTAATTATCTATCTTACTAGGTCACCTTCTTCAGATTTCTTAATGACCTGTTCCACTAATGAAGCCACCAATCACTGACCTCTGGGTGTGACATCACTATTGTACAACAGCTACATGGTGTAATGAAAGAGGCAAGCCTCATTGAAACATCTAATGAAGGCCTATGTCAAAGGGTGGAAGTGAGATGATGCAAAGGGTTGCAATTACACTGTGTGCAGAATTATTAGGCAAATGAGTATTTTGACCACATCATCCTCTTTATGCATATTGTCTTACTCCAAGCTGTATAGGCTCGAAAGCCTACTACCAATTAAGCATATTAGGTGATGTGCATCTCTGTAATGAGAAGGGGTGTGGTCTAATGACATCAACACCCTATATCAGGTGTGCATAATTATTAGGCAACTTCCTTTCCTTTGGCAAAATGGGTCAAAAGAAGGACTTGACAGGCTCAGAAAAGTCAAAAATAGTGAGATATCTTGCAGAGGGATGCAGCACTCTTAAAATTGCAAAGCTTCTGAAGCGTGATCATCGAACAATCAAGCGTTTCATTCAAAATAGTCAACAGGGTCGCAAGAAGCCTGTGGAGAAACCTGCCCATGAACTGAGAAAAGTCAAGCGTGCAGCTGCCAAGATCCACTTGCCACCAGTTTGGCCATATTTCAGAGCTGCAACATCACTGGAGTGCCCGAAAGCACAAGGTGTGCAATACTCAGAGACATGGCCATGGTAAGAAAGGCTGAAAGACGACCACCACTGAACAAGACACACAAGCTGAAACGTCAAGACTGGGCCAAGAAATATCTCAAGACTGATTTTTCTAAGGTTTTATGGACTGATGAAATGAGAGTGAGTCTTGATGGGCCAGATGGATGGATTGGTAAAGGGCAGAGAGCTCCAGTCCGACTCAGACGCCAGCAAGGTGGAGGTGGAGTACTGGTTTGGGCTGGTATCATCAAAGATGAGCTTGTGGGGCCTTTTCGGGTTGAGGATGGAGTCAAGCTCAACTCCCAGTTTCTGGAAGACACCTTCTTCAAGCAGTGGTACAGGAAGAAGTCTGCATCCTTCAAGAAAAACATGATTTTCATGCAGGACAATGCTCCATCACACGCGTCCAAGTACTCCACAGCGTGGCTGGCAAGAAAGGGTATAAAAGAAGAAAATCTAATGACATGGCCTCCTTGTTCACCTGATCTGAACCCCATTGAGAACCTGTGGTCCATCATCAAATGTGAGATTTACAAGGAGGGAAAACAGTACACCTCTCTGAACAGTGTCTGGGAGGCTGTGGTTGCTGCTGCACGCAATGTTGATGGTGAACAGATCAAAACACTGACAGAATCCATGGATGGCAGGCTTTTGAGTGTCCTTGCAAAGAAAGGTGGCTATATTGGTCACTGATTTGTTTTTGTTATGTTTTTGAATGTCAGAAATGTATATTTGTGAATGTTGAGATGTTATATTGGTTTCACTGGTAAAAATTAATAATTGAAATGGGTATATATTTGTTTTTTGTTAAGTTGCCTAATAATTATGCACAGTAATAGTCACCTGCACACACAGATATCCCCCTAAAATAGCTATAACTAAAAACAAACTAAAAACTACTTCCAAAAATATTCAGCTTTGATATTAATGAGTTTTTTGGGTTCATTGAGAACATGGTTGTTGTTCAATAAAAAAAATAATCCTCAAAAATACAACTTGCCTAATAATTCTGCACTCCCTGTAATGTACTGTATGTGGAACTGCTAAAGATATTATGCTGATACTCTAGCAGTACATAGCATCAGGTTGGTCAAATACCACATACCCTACGATGCAAGAGGTAACCGATGAATGTGCAGGCCTACTGCTATTTTTCTTAACTCCATGAATGCATTTACTAAGGTATGGATTTTGTTGATTTTTGCTTTATCTCACAGTCATATTTTATATGTTCCGGTCCTTTTTTTTTGTTTATGCACTGTCCCTCATGTGCACTTTGGTACCTATCTCACAATCAGTCTGTTGGCGAATGTCCGAAGTGCCAAATTGCCGAAGTCCCGAAGTTCCGAAATTACCAAATTTCCGAAGTGTCGAAGTGCCGAAGTTCCGAAGTGCTGAAGTGCTGAAGTTCCGAAGTGTCACAGTGCCGAAGTGCCAAAGTTCCGAAGCACAGTATTGCCTAAGTACTAATATACGTACCCAGTGAAAGAAGAATGTTACATTGTATACAATTTTAAATAAAAAGTATACAAACATAGCCAGGATTCAGCTGTAAGCATTTGCAACACTTACAACAATCAAGTAACATACATTCATATAAAATGTAAGTTACTTGGCCAGTCAATGTAATGACAGGAATGAATAAGTAGATAACTCCCTAATTTCCACTGTTTTAAGGAGCTATCTACTAAAAGGCTGAAAGACCTAAATTGGTCTTTCAGCCAAATTTACTAATACTAAGTAAAGATTACTTAGTATTAGAAAATTATGCCCCTACTCGCTATAGGGGCCCTATTTTTTTTTTTTTAACAGTGAGCAGCCACAGGCTGCTCACTGTTTACGAGACATACCCCTACTTGGGGTATAGCGAGTAGGGGCAAAATGTACTAATACTAAGTAATTTTTACTTAGTATTAGTAAATTTGGCTGAAAGAATTGAGTGTTGAAGTGCCGAAGTTCCGAAGTGCAGAAGTGTCAAAGTTCCAAAGTTGCCGAAGTTCCGAAGTGTTTAAGTGCCGAATTGCCAAGGTCCCGAATTGCGAAAGTCCCAAATTTCGGAATGCTGAACCAAACCGAAATTTTTTCCCATGCACATGCCTAGAAAGAGGTAAAAATGTGATTCTTTGTTAAACTAATTTGAATGTGCCCACGCAAAATCCTTTGCGGTAGTAATATCACTGCAGATTTGAGATTTCTGTCGGAAAAGCAAGTCTTATGGCTTGACTGGTGTGCAGATTTTTGTTTAACATTGTATTAACTATCCACAGACTTTAGGTGGAAGGGCTGTTCACAGTTTAATTGTTATGGTTTCCTAAATAAGTAAGTTTTCAAAGATTTTTTGAAGCAGTGGAGACCTGGTGAGAGTCTAACAGAGATTAGAAGGGCGTTCCATAGGAACGGTGCAGCCCTGGAGAAGTCTTTAAGGTGAGAATCAGAGGTAGGAGTATGTACAGAGGTTAGACGTAGATCTCCGGCAGAGCGTAGAGGCCTAGACAGGACATATTTGTGTATTATTGAGGATAAGTAGGTGGGAGCAGCATTGTGTAGAGATTTGTAAGCAAGTGTCAGGATCTTAAATTGAGCCCTATATCTTACAGGAAGCCAATGGAGGGACTGACAAAAGGGGGGAGGCGTGGGAGGTGCGGGCGGGCAGGAAGAAGAGCCTTGCTGCCGCATTCATTATAGACAGTAACGGGACAAGTTGGGAACACGTAAGACCACTGAGAAGCAGATTACAGTAGTCAAAGTGAGAGAGGACAGCAGAGTGGACAAGCACCTTTGCCGTACAAGGTGTTCAATTGGGTCGGATGTGCGCAATGTTTTTGAGATGGAAGCGGCAGGATTGCTGATGGATTGGACATGAGGGGTGAAGGAGAGGTCGGAGTCAAAGAGAACACCTAGGCAGCGAGTCTTAGAGGTAGAGCGGATGGTAGCGCCATTGATTTGGAGGGACACAGACAAGGGAGTAGCAACACTTGAGGGAAGGGAGATCAGAAGCTCTGTTTTGGACAGGTTCAGTTTGAGGAAATGAGCAGCCATCCAGTTGGAAATAGCATAGAGGCAGTCAGAGACACAAGTCAAGAGGGATAATGAGAAATCAGGGGAGTACAGATACATTTGCATGTCATCTGCATAGAAATGATACTGGAAGCCGAAGTAGCTGATGAGTTTACCAAGGGAGGCAGTGTAGATTGAAAACAATAGGGGACCAAGAACAGACCCTTGGGGAACACCAACAGAGAGGGATTGGGGAGAAGAGCCAGAGAAAGAAACACTGAATGAGTGCTGGGAGAGGTAGGAAGAGCACCAGGAGAAAGAGGTATCTCGTAGACCGAGATTATGGATGATGAGAAGAAGCTGTTGATGATCAACAATGTCAAATCAGCACACAGGTCGAGGAGAATTAGGGATTTAGCAGTGATAAGATCATTGTATACTTTGGTCACAGCTATTTCAACAGAGTGACGCGGGTCAAGCAGAGAGTTGGATTCGAGGAAGTCTGTCAATCTTGCATACTCAAATCGCCCAATGATCTTGGAGACAAAAGGCAGTAGCGAGATAGGGCGGTAGTTGGACGGGGGAATTATTGTTTGGCTTTTTCAGAATTGGGGTTATTTTTGCATGTTTTAAGGGTAGAGGAAATGTGCTAGAAGAGAGAGAAAGATTGAAAATTTTAGAGAGAGGCAAAGCAAGAGAAGGAGAAAAAGTGCGGATGAGATACAAGGGAATAGGATCGAGGGAACAGGTGGTGGGGCGGGAGGAACAGAGTAGAGCAGAAACTTCTGCTTTAGCAGGTGCAAATGAGCGTAGGACAGCTGAGGGAGTGTGGTTAGGGGAAAAGTTCGTAGTGGGTGTCTATTTTATAGCATTGGATGATGTTAGTTACAATTGTTCCCCTGTTATTAATGTTATTTGTAATTTATTTTTTATATTTGTGTTATTATTCAAAATGTATTCATAAAAATATTTGAAGAGAAATAACTAATACAATACTTGTTGCTAATCTACAACCTATTTACTCCATAGAGTTAGAATCCTTACAACCTATGGTAGCAATCTAATTACTAAAATAAAACAGGGCTGCTCAACACCATAGGATTCACGCACTCTACCAGTTTTTAACTCCATTTTAGTGTACTATACCTTGTACCCTACTTGCGGTAGAGGAAGTAACACTATTCATCTTTCCACACTATATCTCCTCCTATATTCTATGTACTCACTCTTTACTATGTACATTATGTTCTCAACTCATGCTCCATGTATAATATCTTTATCTCTCTCTTTCTTCCCTTTTATTTTCCCAACTTCCTTTACTAATACATTTAATATTTCCTCATAAAAATAGCTTCTCAAACTAAATTCCCTGTCTATCTACTTTCTTCCTTTCATATCCAACCACCTTTAATAGAGCTAGTTTTGGCAGTCCACTTGAACTACCACAACTTCCTATTAATGTATCTTGGCCTTCCTATCACTTTTGATACTATGGACTATCTACCTATACTTTATAATCTGTTTTCATTCCTGGTTCTTATCTTCAAGGGATACTCTAAGTAATATGTAAGTTATAAGATATGAGAACAGGAGGCCATCTATGCAGAGTTGGACCAGGGGTCTCTCACCTTTTCAGTTTAGAAATAGCCTTTTCTATCTATTTTTTGGAAATAAAATTATTTAAAGTTTTCTTCTAGATCTCTGAAATTGTGTGAAGATTAATTGAAGCTTTATAGCTCTCTTGATCAAAAGGCGATGTTACAGTGTGCAAATTATATAGAATGCTATAGAATAATTTGAAACGTTTTCCTATCGATACTGGGGACATATGAATTCCATTTCCATCTAAATATACTATTTACTGTGGCGCAGCCCTTGTTTTTTTTTTTTTTTTTTTTTTACTTTTCTAATATAGTTGTGTGGATATTGTTAATATACCTTTTCATTTACCTGAGTGTAACTATGTTTTATTCTATGAGCTCTCGAAAATGTTATATAGTGCCAAATATAGGTACTTATGTGACTTATAACTGCAGAAATGTTATATTTTGGTCATTCCCTGCATGTTATGTTCCTTTAATTCTCTCCCACAGTTAAATGTTATAACAGTTGCATTTTATGACTACCCACTATTGGAACCTCTGACCTATTTCACCTTCTATGTGCTTTCCTCCTTAATGTTCTGTAACTGAGTTTAATTGACTTTATATATCTAGGCTTATCATGGCAAATTAAAACTTTTCTATAGATTTCATTACCACATTATTGCTAATGAAACTCAAATATATATTTTATCTGCTGACCTCTATTATTCTCTAATGAATTGTATCTCTAATTGCTTTCCCCTTTTTCTAATGACATATTTGCCTATTTTTAATGTAATTGCAATTTCTCCAGCACAGAACCTCATTACATTCCTCTTTTTAGCATTAACCTTCCTCTGTCAAAATCTTTCAGGCTGGGGACTATCATCAATTCTACCCAATTAGCTCAATAAGTTAAAGTTATTTTTTTTTGCTCTAATCTCAATATTACTAATCACATTGACTCGATCACCAAACTCCTGACACTATCAAATTAAGTATATTGCTCAAATGTCGCTCTTTAAAACTCAGAGTGCGACCAAACACTTGGTTCTAAGTCACTATGTTAAATATAATTGCTGCAACCCACCATATGTCTCACACATATTCTCATTACCCTTGCACTGTCCAAAATAAATACTGCGATGATATTATTCTTATTGAATTAACCATCTTCTCATACCCCACCACTTGTGTCAATCCATTTATTGTCTTCCTGTATTGTTTCGATTTTATTCTTGAATCATAGTTCAAACCTACAAAACTTTCAACAAACATACCAAAGCAGAGTTCACCAAATTAAGAATTTTGGGGAATTCAAAGTGAGTATTACATTTTAGTCCAAAAGAGCTGAACTGGAAACATTTTTTTAAGTTAGCTATGCTCTTAGTGCAGCTACTTGGTGTTAAAATTGAAATTCGATTCACTTTGAATTCCTGACATTTCTCAATTTAGTGAATTACCCTGTAAGTTACAGTATCTCACAAAAGTGAGTACACCCCTCACATTTTTGTAAATATTTTATTATATCTTTTCATGTGACAACACTGAAGAAATGACACTCTGCTACAATGCAAAGTAGTAAGTGTACAGCCTGTATAACAGTGTACATTGGCTGTCCCCTCAAAATAACTCAACACACAGCCAATAATGTCTAAACCATTTGGCAACAAAAGTGAGTACACCAATGTCCTCAGTGTGTAACTATTATGTGTGTATTATAGTTTTATTATGTGATTTAATACTTTAGATTAACAGTTCAAACACTCCTCCTTACATCAATCAGGCGTGTTCTCCAATACGGGTTTAACTTAAATATTAGCGTGTACATGTTTCATTTTGGAATTGAAATCGACAGAAATTACTTTTTCATGGCAGAGGTACCTACGATTTTTTTTTTTAGACCTGCAGGGGTACTTCTCCATAAAAGCTTGAGAAACACTACTGAAGAATGTATGCTCATTTGAGCAAGAAAGTTACCACTTCCTTATCAAAAATATGTCATTAATTGCGTGTATGTTTTACTTTCCAACTATAAAGGGCCTCAATTATCTTCTTCATAAATTAGGACAATAAATTATTGAGAAATGAACAAACAAACATTTCACATAGTGATAAATACGCAGCAGGAATAAATATTATTTACTTACTTGTCTCTCAGCATCATCACCCATTTCTTATTAGTCAGATATAAATAGAAAAGTAATTCATAAACAGATTGGCAAATATTTATCCATTAAAATAAGTTATTGCTAATTAATGCAACAAATTAGAATTAACTGTGAAGTGCAATGATACCATGCAGTTTGTCATTATCGGTAGGATTAAAATCTATAATATCATGCAGTTTATCAGGTTATAATATTTCCTGTGCTGAATAGATAGATGGATAGATAGACACACAGAGAAATAGATAGATAGATAGATAGATAGATAGATAGACAGACAGACAGACAGACAGACAGACAGACAGACAGATAGATAGATAGATAGATAGATAGATAGACAGACAGACAGATAGATAGATAGATAGATAGATAGATAGATAGATAGATAGATAGACAGACAGAGAAATAGATAGACAGATAGATAGATAGATAGATAGATAGATAGACAGACAGAGAAATAGATAGATAGATAGATAGACAGACAGATAGATAGATAGATAGATAGATAGATAGATAGATAGATAGATAGATAGACAGACAGATAGATAGATAGATAGACAGACAGATAGATAGATAGATAGATGGATAGATAGACAGATAGATAGATAGATAGACAGATAGATAGACAGACAGAGAAATAGATAGATAGATAGACAGATAGATAGATAGATAGATAGATAGATAGATAGATAGACAGACAGAGAAATAGATAGATAGATAGATAGATAGATAGATAGATAGATAGACAGACAGATAGATAGATAGATAGATAGATAGATAGACAGACAGACAGATAGATAGATAGATAGATAGATAGATAGATAGATAGATAGATAGATAGATAGATAGATAGACAGATAGATAGACAGACAGAGAAATAGATAGATAGATAGATAGATAGACAGATAGACAGATAGATAGATAGATAGACAGACAGATAGATAGATAGATAGATAGACAGATAGACAGATAGATAGATAGATAGATAGATAGACAGACAGATAGATAGATAGATAGATAGATAGATAGATAGATAGATAGACAGACAGATAGATAGATAGATAGATAGATAGATAGATAGATAGATAGATAGATAGATAGACAGATAGATAGACAGACAGAGAAATAGATAGATAGATAGATAGATAGATAGACAGATAGACAGATAGATAGATAGATAGACAGACAGATAGATAGATATATAGATAGATAGACAGATAGATAGACAGACAGAGAAATAGATAGATAGATAGATAGATAGACAGATATATAGATAGATAGATGATAGATATATAGATAGATAGATAGATAGATAGACAGACAGAGAAATAGATAGATAGATAGATATATAGATAGATAGACAGACAGACAGATAGATAGATAGATAGATAGACAGATAGATAGATAGATAGATAGATAGATAGATAGATAGACAGATAGATAGACAGACAGAGAAATAGATAGATAGATAGACAGATAGACAGATAGATAGATAGATAGACAGACAGCTAGATAGATAGATAGATAGATAGACAGATAGATAGACAGACAGAGAAATAGATAGATAGATAGATAGACAGATATATAGATAGATAGATAGATAGACAGATAGATAGACAGATATATAGATAGATAGATAGATAGATAGACAGATATATAGATAGATAGATGATAGATATATAGATAGATAGATAGATTGACAGATATATAGATAGATAGATGATAGATATATAGATAGATAGATAGATAGATAGATAGGCAATACAAACTCTTCATTATCCTTGATCCACCCACAGATTCCTGACAACATTCTTAAGTCATATAATTATCTGGCAGTGAACTATTTTTTAACTCCGTATCTATGAATATTTAGCTATCTATGGATTTATATAGCACATAAACAGAGTGATCTTTGCTAATATGTTCTTTGAAAAGTTAAGGAAAAGCTAAACATGTATAGATGGAATAGTGAGAGAAGTAAAGGATGAGGAAAGGAATGAAAAGGTTAGTTCTGATGGATCATGTCAAAAAGCATTGTATTCAATTTCTTCTGAAATGTGGGATAGTTCATAGTTTTTCTGAAATATGGAAACTACTACATCTGCTCTGAGAAGTACATATACACAACATTTCCAGTTGCCAGAGCCAAATCTGCTAATCAGTTGACCAATGTGAATATGATTTACACCATTAATACATTTATTTAGAATGTAAGAACAGATCTTACAACACTGATGAATGTAGAAATGAATATTTATTAATTTATAAAATATTTTACCGGGAAAGATACATTGAGAATTCTCCCATTTTCAAGTTTGTCCTGGGTCCACAAAACATTGCATTGATACAATAGGGTACAATAAAACACAATATTAATTGTAATATTAATACACAATATATACAAAATTTAACATGGAACAGGTAGAATATATATAATCAACCATGACAGGTGCATTCTGTTTTGGGATCTCTTAAAGGATTTTAAAGGCCTGGGAAGATTTGAAAGTGTGCGTTCCATAATTGCGGTGCTCTGTAGGAAAAGGAGTATCGAGCCGCGTTCTTTTTGTATTGAGGTAGACTAAATAAAGTGATGGTACTGGATCGGAGGTTATAGGAGGTGGGAACAGCCGGAGAGAGCATTCTGCTCAGGTATGTTGTGAGCTTCCCAGAAAAGCTCTTAAACACAAGGCTAGAAAGATGAAGGGTGCGTCTGGATTCCAGCGACAGCCAGTTTAGTTATTTTTGCATGTCACTATGGTGGGGCATGTAATTACATTGTAGCACAAAGCGGCAGAACGAGTTTGTGGCGAAACCAACCTCGCCACTGGGCATTGGAGAAGCCTGTTTGCACGCCTCCTGCCTGCTGACTATGGCCCCTGGGAGATTTGGCCCTTTAAATATAGTATTTGGGCATATTGTATTTTATTATGCTGCTGCTGGCCCTTTAAGAACCAACTGGGGACATACTGTGGAGTTACTGGGTGGCCACCATGTCATGTATCAGAAGTACATGGTGAG
Source organism: Pelobates fuscus (assembly GCF_036172605.1). Lineage (NCBI taxonomy): Eukaryota > Metazoa > Chordata > Amphibia > Anura > Pelobatidae > Pelobates > Pelobates fuscus. Next base: position 350,852,736 of record NC_086317.1, on the reverse strand, counting down.
AACAATGGATGGCAGCCATTTTAACTCACAGACTCTGTTTGGACTTTTCTACATGGTGCCATCTCACCGGTATTTGGTGCACAAAGACATTGTGCAGTAGTTTTAAACTATACAACAGGGGACACGTTATACAGTAATTATTTTCATATAACCTTTATATGTTCTGCGGAATCTGCATTAAACTGTATCTTCCAAACTACTGAACGGATCTGGGTGAATTTTATGGGGTTATTGCATGTTTTGGGGTCCCTGTGATATGTTTTATAAAACTATTTCTCTGCCTGTGATAATTATATTACCCATTGTGTTCAGTAATCATATCACAGGCAGAGGGGAGGATTTTGTGTGGGAGTGTCTGTGTGTATTGTACGGATGGATTTGTTGTTCTGTAAAACCCTGTGGGCAGTACTATGTTTGTGGAATGGGAATAAAAGAGGCTGTATGTGCCAGTACAGTCAGTTCTGCTTGACCCTCAAAACAAAGTGTCGTCTCGTTATTGGGGGAATTAGATTGTATGCTGATTGTATGCTTTTCCTGTTCAGCGGTTTACAGCATTCATATGTTTGAGAGCATTCATATGCTTCTCCGGTTCGGTGGTTGTGGAAGCGCTAGGAGCATCCTTCAACGGAGGTACCAAGTCGGGGTGCCAGGTGATCCGTTACATAGTTATACAATGTATTACGTTTATTAAGGTGGGTTTGCAGTGCAGGTGCATATACTACATCCCCATAATCAATTATTGGCATCAGCATTTGTTGTTTAATTTTTTCCTTTACTGTAGGGCTTAGGCAGGATTTGTTTCTGTACAGGGCACATAGTTTTGGATAAAGTTTAGATGTAAGTTTTTCTATGTGGAGGCCAAAAGATAGATTGGGGTCTAACAACATACTCAAATATTTGAAAGAGTGGATTGTGGTCAGTGTGCTATTTAAATTTAGTTCTGATGGATAAGTGGGAATTGTGTAATTTGTGTAATTTAGGTACTGTTCCAAAGATCATTGTGACAGTTTTGTCAGTGTTAGGAAGAGTTTGTTTTGTGTGATCCACTTTTTTACCTCTGTAAACTGGTCTTGGAGCACAGCCTCAAGCTGCGGTATATTGATTTGCTTGCATAGATTACTGTGTTGTCTGCGTACATGTGTACATTTGAGGATTTGCAGACATTAGGCAGAATATTTATGAATAATGTCAATTGTAGGGGGCAGAGAATGGAACCTTGGGGAACACCACACATGACTGGGAGAGGGAGGGAGTCACTGTCAGAAATGGACACATATTGTGAGCAATCTGATACATATGATCGAAACCAGGTTAGCGGACAATCACCAATACCTGGGTTTTTTAGTTTGTGCAGTAGAATGTCGTGGTCTACTGGGTCAAAGGCCTTTGCATAATCAAGCAAAATAGCTCCAGTTAGGTCTCCTTGTTCCATGACAGTTTGGATGTCATTGCAAACTTTTAAGAGGGCAGTTGTAGTGGAGTGATTCAGGCGAAAACCCGATTTATCAGAGGTCAGATAGTTAAATTGTTGGTAATTCTCACATAGTTGCGTATGGACACATTTTTGTAAGATTTTTGACAATACTGGGAGCAATGATATTGGGCGTTAGAAACCAAAGTAGTGTCACCACTTTTATGGATAGGCACTACTCTTGCAGTCTTCCAAAGTTTGGGTATGTATCCAGACACCAAGGATTTGTTAAATGAATACTGATAATATCTTCATCTGCATTGTTATAACATGCTAATTTCTTTCTTTTTTTTTTTTTTGTAAAACAAGGATTTGAAATACATCTGTACATTATTTATAATGTACCAACATGTCTTAAGACACCAAAGGACTCCTAGATGAATTTACATTAATAGTATAGGCTGTCTGCATGTTTTCGTTTGTACTGCATTTTTGTAATATACTTCCTTCTGTATTTTTTATTAAATACATCTTTGAAGCAAATATCTAGAGAATGGAGCAGCTGCTGTGGGTATACAGTGACCGGAGTTCCAAATCTTTCCTGTAAATTGCGTTATTTTTCTGGGCAGTGACAAATCATGTTAGGAAATTGGAAAGGATTCTCACACAGAAAAAGTCACAGTTTACAAACTATGATTCTATGCACTGATTCATTAGAGTCTCATTACAGTAATTCACACATCCACTTTGTTACAGTATATTTAGAAATTACATATGTAGTTTAGGTGCTATGTTCCACCTACAACAACATTGTCTGTATACAGTTTTTCAATAAAATATGATTAGCCTAAATTATAAACAGTATTTTTTTAGTATTCATCGTTATTGAATATTTACTAGACTTGTGCAGGGTAAAAGAATTTGATCCAGCCAAATCAATGCATCCAAAAAAATAATTAATTTATGTTGGTAGATTTGGGATACGTTCACATGGCGGTTTACCAAAAGCAAATTTTATCAATGCATTTATTTTGGGAAAATTATTACGAGAAACTAAAAGGCATGACAATGGGTTAATCAGTGTACTGCAAAATATATACATAATATATGCATTAGAATTATGTAACTCACCCACAATTTACATGAATCACAATGTATTTAAAATTGAACAAGACTAATACTTACTTTCTTTGTATTTATTTGAATACTAAGTTTATTTTAAAAGCAATAAAAGAAAAAAAATTCAAATAAAAATAAACTTTTACAGAATCATGACACATATATCAAATAAGGTGTAGTTGGACATGAAGTTACTAATTATATATCATGGATATAAAAAATATACTGACCAAGCTCTGATCACCTCAGCAAAAGGTAATAGACACAACCAGTTAGATATTTGTTCACTGGGGCATTACTCCGCCTCACTACCTTTCTACTCAGAAGCATCTCGTGCCCCACAGTGTTTGACACCAGTCTTGAGTGGTGGGTGCCGCAACACAATAAAACATTGCTTAGGATCAAGACATCTCAAGACATCATCCTAATAACCCACCTCCTGGCCACTAAGTAAAATAACCTAGATTAAATACATGGACTGCAGCCTTTCAGTAATATCTACCACTATCAGCCACCATAAGACATCTGTAGAAAAAACAATGGTAAAGCGAAGATTCAGCCTGCAGCCCAGTCAACACAAGTAGACTGTTAGAGATTATTTTGCTGCCCATTATCTGTAGAAATACTATTAGCAGCAGGTGAAAAAAAAGAGTACTGGAGAAACCTTCATTCCACCACCAGATCTCATCAGCAGCATTCATTTAGTCCTCTATCTTGACTGAGTCACATAGAAGCCTACATGATGTGACGAGGTTTATGGTCCACAATATATTGTTGACAGGCTTTTAATAATGTATAAATATAGATGTATAAGTGGGAGATGTATATGTTCGCTGTATTTAAACTCCCAAACTAAATGGTTTGAATGCAAGCACTTCCTCCTTTGTGTAACATGGCTCATACGGCTAAGTAGTCCTGATTTCACCAGAAAACATGGTTATGAAAAGAGATTTCCATACTTTCGTTGACAGATTGCATTATTCCACCAAACAAAACAGGTCAGCAAGATAGAAGCAAGGGAAGCTCGTGGTCAGTTTAGCAAATTTAACAAAGAGTAAGATACATGCTCAAAAACAGAGTGCTAAGGCTGGGTTCACACATTGTTTTTTGTACAATATCCTTCACTTATTTATTGGACTATGGGAATTGTTTGGGGTATTGGAGGACCCAGAGGCATGGAGACCAACAGTGGCAGAGAATGCACTGCAATAGACTTTTGAGGCGATGGACATAAAATAAATGTAACACAATGGATCTCAAATTAAATCCCTAAAGAAAATGGAATAATATTGCTGGATAATAAGATTGCAATACATCACCAAGATGGGGGAAACAAGATAAAGTCCACAATAATTTTAAGGCAAGTCCCCCTAGCACAATGTCCCTCAATAATAAAGATCCCTACATGCCCTAATCCTAGTTACTCCCAAACTGCTATAACTCAATACGGTCAGAAGTCTTGAGGAATCCATGCCTTGATGCATCAGAGCTGTTTTGGCAGCACAGGGGGGGACCTACAGGATATTAGGCATATGGTTTTAATGATATGGCTGATCAGTGTAAATTAAATAATAATTGTAATATATTGATTCTAAACTGATCTAGACTTATAGCCACATCTAATTTATTTCTTTGGCATTTTGCTAAATATAACAAAGTCCTACACGAAGATGTTCTAACTGCATTCAACACACAGAAAAATAAACAGGTGTAGAGTAGTTTTAAAAAGAATGTTTTGAAGATGGGTATAATTATACATCACTAACTACTATAGCAGTTTAAAGTCATGTTAAAACATAGCAAGGCATCCGGCCAACTAACTTTCAGAACAACTTCCTCCGAGCTATGATTGATTTGTAAATTAGCTCTGCAAGCCTCACATTTGTATGCACTTCCTTTAGCACAATAGCTGAATGACTACAATGTATTTTCCTTTTACTTGTGCGTGCTTGTCAAATCTTCTCTACAAGTTTTTGCTTTGTTTCTATGCTTTGGCAGAGAGGACGGATCCACCCACAGAGTCACAGAGAAAATAGGAACACAAAAATACAGGTGAAGCAAAATGTGTGAAATTACATAACTGAATTCACCCATGCATAATATTTTATTCAATGCTACTGAGCGAATTTGTGTCTATGAGAACAATTAATGAAATACAATGGTTTATACACATGTCTACACCTATACATAATATATACAGCAGAATGTATCTAATTTGTAAGAGGTGCATCAAAAAATTCAGATTTCACAAGACTATATAATGACTTGTGTACAATGGGTGGTAGCATTTAAAAATGTAATCCATTGTGCAATGAGAAAAGGAATATAAAACTCGTTTTCCTGGCACTATATGGTTATTAGGACCCCCACCCTCGTGGCCTCCCTCCCGCTGGGCTGAAGGGTTTAAAACCCCTTCAGCCACTCACATTAATCCCTCGGCGCTGGTGACCTCTCCTCCCTCTGCCGACGCCAGCTCCGACGTTAGTTTCTCTGAAACTGCTATGTTTTCAGCTGCAGGGTTAACCCAGACAACTTAATTGAGCTGAACTGGTCTGGGTGCAGTGGCGTACATACCAGGGTCGCAGGGGTCGCGGCTGCGACCGGGCCCGGCCCACCAGGGGGCCCGGCCGCCCCTGCGACCCGGTTTGTACCAACAGGGCCAGCCTCTTCTGCTGGGGGGCCCAGGAGCCGGCCACCTCCGGGCCCCCCGAGGCTGGCCCTGCTGTCACCCGGCTGGCGGGCGCGCGAGGGAGCACTGTCCCCTGGGTGCTCCCTCTTCAGCTCCCTCGCGCACCGCACTGAAACCGGAGCCGGAAGATGACGTCATCTTCCGGCTCCGGTATCAGTACGCGGCGCGCGAGGGAGCTGAAGAGGGAGCACCCAGGGGACAGTGCTCCCTCGCGCGCCCGCCAGCCAGGTGACCAGCAACACCACTGGACCCCAGGGAATCCCCCCAGCTCTCACACAGGTAAGGAGGCTGGGGGGATTAAATTAAAAAAAAAAACAGAAAAAACGTGTGTGTGTGAGTGTGTGTTAGTGAGTGTGTTAGTGTTTGTGAGTGTGTTAGTGAGAGTGGTAGTGAGTGAGAGTGGTAGTGAGTGAGAGTGTTAGTGAGAGTGTTAGTGAGAGTGTTAGTGAGTGTTAGTGAGTGTGTTAATGTGAGTGTGTTAGTGTTAGTGAGTGTGTTAGTGTTAGTGAGTGTGTTAGTGAGTGTGTTAGTGTTAGTGAGTGTGTTAGTGAGTGTGTTAATGTGAGTGTGTTAGTGAGTGTGTGAGTGTGAGTGTTAGTGAGTGAGTGAGTGAGTGTGTGTGTTAGTGAGTGTGTTAATGTGAGTGTGTTAATGTGAGTGTGTTAGTGTTAGTGAGTGTGTTAGTGTTAGTGAGTGTGTTAGTGAGTGTGTTAGTGTTAGTTTGTGTTAGTGTGTGTGTGTTAGTGAGAGAGTGTGTTAGTGAGTGTGTTAGTGTTAATGTGAGTGTGTTAGTGTTAATGAGTGTTTTAGTGTTAGTGAGTGTGTTAATGTGAGTGTGTTAGTGTTAGTGAGTGTGTTAGTGAGTGTGTTAATGTGAGTGTGTTAGTGAGTGAGTGAGTGTGTGTGTTAGTGAGTATGTTAATGTGAGTGTGTTAGTGTTAGTGAGTGTGTTAGTGTTAGTGAGTGTGTTAGTGAGTGTGTTAGTGTTAGTTTGTGTTAGTGTGTGTTAGTGAGAGAGTGTGTGTTAGTGTGAGAGTGTGAGTGTGTTAGTGTGAGTGTGTTAGTGTGAGTGTGAGTGTGTTAGTGTGAGTGTGTTAGTGTGAGTGTGTTAGTGTGAGTGTGTTAGTGAGTGTGTTAGTGAGTGTGTTAGTGTGAGTGATTGTGTTAGTGAGTGTGTGAGTGATTGTGTTAGTGATTGTGTTAGTGATTGTGTTAGTGAGTGTGTTAGTGAGTGTGTTAGTGAGTGTGTTAGTGTTAGTGAGTGTGTTAGTGTGTTAGTGAGTGTGTTAGTGTTAGTTTGTGTTAGTTTGTGTGTGTGTTAGTGAGTGAGTGAGTGTGTTAGTGAGTGAGTGTGAGTGAGTGAGTGTGTGTTAGTGAGTGTGTGTTAGTGAGTGTGTTAGTGAGTGTGTTAGTGTGAGTGATTGTGTTAGTGAGTGTGTTAGTTTTAGAGTGTGTTAGTGTTAGTGTGTGTGTCTGTTACTGAGTATGTTTGTGTGCGTCTGTCACTGAGTGTGTGTCTGTCAGTAAATGTGTGCGTCTGTTCATGAGAGAGTGTGTGTGTGTGTGTGTCTAAAGCACTTACCTTTCTCCAGCGCCGGGCTCCCTTGGCGCTGGGGATCTCTCCGTCCCGATCCGCCTCTCGGCTCCGAATGCACATGCGTGACAAGAGCCACGCGTGCATTCAAACCGCCCATATAGGAAAGCATTACTCAATGCTTTCCTATGGACGTTCAGCGTCTTCTCACTGTGATTTTCACAGTGAGAATCGCAGAAAATCCTCTAGCGGCTGTCAATGAGACAGCCACTAGAGATGGATTAACCCTCAGTGAAACATAGCAGTTTCTCTGAAACTGCTGTTTTCAGCTGCAGGGTTAAAACTAGAGAGACCTGGCACCCAGACCACTTCATTGAGCTGATTTGATCTGGGTGTCTGTAGTGGTCCTTTAAGTGTATGTGTTTATGCATGCACTGGCGTACATACCGCGGTCGCACGGGTCGCAGCCCTGCGACCAGGTGCCCGCCCGCCATGTGTTGCGGCCCCAGCCCGCGCAGAGTAAGCGCGGGGGGGGGAGGGGGGGGCCACAGATCAGTTTTCGCACCGGGGCCCCATGGGTTGTGTGTACGCCACTGTCTGGGTGCCCATAGTGGTCCTTTAAGTGATGGTCGGTATCAATGGAGATGGATGTGAATTTTGTGCAGCTGTCAAATGTCAAAGGCATTGGGCATTAACAATGCTTAATGGCTGCATTTAATGACAAACATGAAAATCTGACCTTAATTTGGAGCCTAGTCTTGGGTGACTCTTTCACTTATGCAGAAGTTGAACAATAAGGTCGATCACAGTAAAAGTGAAAAAGAGTGTTGGTATCAGTGAAAATGTGGAAGATAAATAAATAACTATATAAAGTTTGCATGTAATACTTTAAAATACAAAAAATAAAAAACTAGTCTATCCTTGGTAAAATTTGATATTATTTCACATTTGATTGAAAGGCTACTTGTAGAACCAGCATGTTTTTTTTTTCTGTTCCTGTACTGAAATAAAAATAATACACCAATTAAAATGTATTTACATCATACATGTCTTGTTAATAAATTATTCAATAAAACAATATACTTTCAATATAATACTTTCATAATACACAGCATTTTTTGGACCCAAAATGTTACGAGAAAATTGATATTGCATCCACCAGTTTTCAGCAATGTCTTTATTATTCTGAGTGCAAACAGTCAGAATACCTTTCTACTTGTGGTACATTTACTGAATTTAACCCCTTAAGGACTGGACTTTTTTTGCGATGTTGTACATTTGCGACCAGGCATCTTTTTGACACTTTTGTGGTGTTTGTGTTTAGCTGTAATTTTCCGCTCTCTCATTTACTGTTCCCATACAAATTATATATTGTTTTTTTCAGGACAAAAGGGGCTTTCTTTACATACCATTATTTATATAATCTCATCTAATTTAATTTAAAAAAAATGAAAAAATATGATGAAAAATTGAAAAAAATACACGTTTTTTGAATTTTATGTGAAAAATCTTTTACTCATCTACAAAAGCGAATGAAAAAAACTGCTAAATAGATTCAAAATGTTGTCCTGAGTTCAAAAATACCCAGTGTTTACATGCTTTTTGCTTTTTTTTGCATGTTATAGGGCTATAAGTACAAGTAGGATATTGCGGTTTCAAAACATACATTTTTAAAATGTATCAATAGTGACATTGTAACACTGTTATCTGTCATAAATTGCTAAATAACACCCCACATGTACATATTTTTTTAAAAGTAGACAACCCAGGGTATTCAATATGGGGTATGTCCAGACTTTTTTAGTAGCCACTTAGTCGCAAACACTGGCCAAAGTTAGCGTTCATATTTGTTTGTGTGTAAAAAACTAAATTGAACGCTAATTTTGGCCAGTGTTTGTGACTAAGTGGTTACTAAAAACGACTGGACTTACCCCATTTGCAATACCTTGGGTTGTCTTCTTTTGCAAATGGTATGCCATCATGGGGGTAATTCTCATTCCTGGGCTACCATACGCTCTCAAAGGCAACGTAACCAACCTGGCCATTTTCAATGTAAAAATATTTGACCTATATATTTGACCCTGTAACTTTCAAAAAGGCTATAAAACCTGTACATGGGGGGTCCTGTTCTACTCAGGAGACTTTGCTGAACACAAATATTAGTGTTTCAAAACTGGAAAATGTATCACAACAATTATATCATCAGTAAAAGTGCTGTTTGTGTGTGAAAAATGCAAAAAAAGTCACTTTCACTGACAATATCATCGCTGTGATATGTTTTACTGTTTTGAATCACTAATATTTGTGTTCAGCGAAGTCTCCCGAGTAAAACAGTACCCCCCATGTACATGTTTTAGGGTGTCGTAGAACGTTACAGGGTAAAATACAGTGATGGCAAATTAAATTCTCTGGTCTTTCGGCCTGGGTTGGCAGGCAGGTCCCTTAAATTGCAATCAATAAAATAACTTAATTATGTAAAAATATTACCTAAATACGCACGTAGAATTTAAATATATATGCATATTTATATATTTGAAGTCTACGTGTATATTTATATAATTATTTATGTAATTTTGTATATCGACATATGAATAGTTCGCATTCTTTTTATTTATTTAAATATACATAGATATATATACAATTTCATTCTAAGTGTATTTTGATATAAATATATATATATTAATATCAAAATACAGTTAGAATAAAATTTCGTATAGATATATAATTTTTTTTCAATTTTTTATTATTATTTTAAATTTTTTTAATTTAATTTAAATTATTTATTATTCGTATTTTATAATAATATATATACAATATATATAGTTATTATATATATTATATATATACGTGTGCAAATTAATTATAAGTGTATTTTTATATTAATATATGTACATATTAATATAAAAATACACTTAGCATGACATTATATATATGATATATAGACATATATTATATAGGTATAATATATGTCTATATATCATATATATATACACATATATAATAATATTTTTTTTTTATTACCTTTCACTTTACATTTTTTTATGATTTTACACTGGCAGGGAGACTGCCTGTCAGCACAGACAGTCCCCCTGCAGGCAGAGACTAGGACACCTATTGTGACCATGTGGTCGCCCTGTTGGGCGATCACATGGCCCCAGGGGTCCTAAACCGCCATGGGGAGACTGTCTGGGCTGCAGGCAGTCTCCCCACACCGGGAGCACCGCCGATCGCCGCCGGGGGAACGACGGCGATCGGGTAAGTACATTTTAAATTTAGGACGGTTCAGGACCGTCGTCGGTCGGCAACGCAAAAATGCCGATGACGGTCCTGAACCGTCCTGCGTCCTCAAGGGGTTAACTAATGCAGTGTTATGGACATAAAATCACTTCATTAAATCAACCAGTTGTGGCTTAGGTTCCATTCGATAATCAGGATTAACATTTAATACATTTTCATTTTAATGCTTTATTTGTGAAATGAGTTTTACTTCAAAAGAATATGTAAAGATATGCTATATATAGCCATTGTATTATTTAGTCAACAACTAAAATGATTCTATGTTTATTCCCCCAGCTACTCCTTCACCATCCAACCCCTCTATGTGTCTCATCCCCCCCAGCCTCTCCATGTGTCTCATTCACCCCACCCAGCCCCTCCATGTGTCCCATTCTCCCTGTCATCCCCTCTCTGTGTAACATTTCTCCTTCCCAGCCTCACCATGTGTCCCATTCCCCCCCAGCCCCTCCATGTGTCCCATTCCCCCCCAGCCCATCCATGTGTCCCATTCCCCCTCGCCACCCTCTCTATGTGTCTAGTTTCCCCTTGACAGCCTTTCCTTGTGTCCCATTATCCTCTCCAGCCCCTCCTGTGTAGTGTGGCTGAGCCACGGACTGAGGTATAGAAGCTTCTGTTCACTCTGTCCGGTCTGACAAGAAGTAGTCCTATGGTCTCTGTGAGCACTTCCTGTCATACCGGGTAGATGAACAGAAGTTCCTGTACTGCGGTCCGAGGCTCTACATTCAGTGACCGGCAGGTGGCTTTGCATCGGCCCAAAGGTATGCCAGCCGTTGGCACCTCCCCTGATGGGAGGCACAAGTGGCAGATTGCCCCCCACCTTCCCCTTTGTATGCACCTGCAAAACGAAACTCTAAAACCTGAAGAACACACCTGATCAAAATGGCCATGCCCTCGAAGGACAGATTCCGGTAAGTAAATCTCACCGTTATCTCCCGCCTCGGCCACCAGCCCTCCAACCGAGATGTCACTGTCAGGGGTCTTTGCAAATTCAGCAAAGTGCCCAGACAATTAACGTGCCTCCTTAAGTTTAATAGTTATTGTGTTACTTTTATGCTAGACCCTAGAACAGGGGCAACCTTCGGCACTCCAGAAGTTTTGGACTACATCTCCCATAATGCTCTTACACGCACAATGTTGGCAAACCATCAAGGGAGATGTAGTCCACAACATCCGGGGTGCCGAAGGTTGCCTATCCCTGCCCTAGAAGATAATCTGTCATTGCCCTGACTATGAGGTTTGACACCTACGGCACCTGATAAAGCTTAACCGCACCCCACCCCCCAACCTTACTGTGGCTTGCTATCTATTATTTGTCTATCTAGCAGAGGTGTATTTTGGCCTCCTCAGAGACAGAGAAATGGATGTTTTCTAGTGTATTTCTCCTACCTTTCTAAATTATAAAATCACATTCCAGCACTTTGTGCACCCTGGGGATATGGTATCTAATATGTGTTTTCTTTATGTTTTACTATCTACAATATGCTCTGTATGTATTTTAATTAGAATATGAATAAAAATTCAAAATTCAAAAAGGAAATTACACATGTACAATACAATGACTAATCTGGCAGTTCAATCTATATTTTAGTTATGTTCCAGCTAATAAGAACAAAAAGTGAAGATATAGGTTTGAGATCTGGCTCCTAAGTGGAAGATAACATTTAAAAGCCGAAGTAAAATTGAACAGTAGGAATTCCCAAGATGGCAGTGTAATCACATACTTCTGCTAAAGAAAATGCTTAAAAGAGAGAAAGAAATAACATTCTTGCCTCTCTGCTATTAACAACAATTTGAGTGTTGAGATCCTTGGGTAATTAAAATACAAGAATGGCATTTTGTTTTAGAGGGATATTTAACACAAAGTAGAGGTGGTGTTGAGGGGTAGTGGGATGAATTTTTGCAGTGGGAGTGTCTTAAATACGGCAGAATTACACTGATCAGCCACAACATTATAACCACTGGCAAGTGAAGGGAATACCATTAAATATGTTGTTACAATGTCACCTGTCAAAGGGTGGGATATATTAGGTAGCAAGTGAACAGTCAGTTCTTGAATTTAATGTGCTAGAAGCAGGAAAAATGGGCAAGTGAAAAGATCTGAGTGACTTTGACAAGGGCCAAATAGTGATGGCTAGACAACTGGGTCAGAGCATCTCTGAAACAGCAAGTCTTGTGGGGTGTTCCCGGTGTGCAGTAGTTAGTGTGGCAAACCTAGCCACTTCTGAACTATAATACGGGAAGGTTGTCTGTAGGCTGTAATGTGTGCCGTGTATATTTGCTGTGTGTATGTTATGCTATAGGGATTCGCATGCTGGCAGCCGTAAGCTACCAACATACAAGTACTTCGTTCGGCGAACAGCGGCGATCTAAGCCGTTCGCCAAACGAATACGGGCCCCCTGGTAGATCACACACTTAGGGTCGTGTGGCACTTGTTAACCGATTGCAACAATGCTGCAATCGGTAATTATAGACTATCCTGGGTGGCCGTCGTTCGGCTACCGACCATGCGGCGGTCGGCCATCTTGGATTCGTCTATTTCGCAGCGGTGTTTGGTCGTCGAGTGCCTGGAACTAAAAACGGCTACTCGATGATGCGAACACCGCTGCACTTCCAGGCCATTCGGGAGCCCGGTTTTCGGTAGAATCGTTCCCCTAGATACGTTCGACAGATTGAGGGGAACTTCTATGCAAAACTGTATTTGTGCGGCGTTCGGTCATTTCAGCTGGGATCTGAGCGGTATTCTCACAAAAGGTGCGCTCAGACCCCAGCTATCTACCGAACGGTCGGTCATCTCAATGTACCGAATATTGTGTAAAATGTATATTTTAAAGTAAATTGTCGGTTCTGCTGCACGAGGGGATAATCCACTTAATCGTCCATTTTAGTGGGAGTATCCCTCTCGTGCAGCAATGCCTGTTGGGAGAATAGCAATGCATGTTGGGAGAAATCCCCTGAATTATCTGTACGGAAACCCCTTGCATGGGGAACTGCTTAACTATGCCAGCTTGTGAATAAAGCGAGTTAGTTGACTCCCAAACTGTGTCTCGTCCGGTTATTGGGAGGATTTGGGGACTTGCCTTACTTTTCAGCGCTGACTGTGGATTTACCTGTGGAACCAGCGGAGATCGTGGTCTCTAATACTGCCCTCCGCTACAGTTAGTATATTTTAAAAGTCATGCAAGGATGGACAACCAGTGAACCAGTAAAATATTATGGGTGTTCAAGGCTTATGTGGGGAGCAAAGACTAACCGGTCTAGTTTGATCATACAGAGGAGCTACTGTAGCTCAAATTGCTGAAAAACCTACTGCTGGCAATGATAGAAAGGTGTCAGAACACAGAGTGGATCACAGTTTGCTACATATTGGGCTGCGTAACTGCAGACCGGTCAGAGTGCTTGTGATAACCACTGCCCACTGCTGAATGCACCTACAATGAGACGTGAACATCAGTATTTGATCATGGAGTAGTTGAAGAAGGTTGCCTGGTCTGATGCACCAGATTTTCTCTTACATCAGGTGGATGGCTAGGGGTGTGTGCGCCATTTACCTGGGAAAGAGATGGCAGCAGCATGCACTATGGGAGGAAGGCAGGCCAGCGGAGGCAGTTTTATGCTCTTGGCAATGTTCTGGTGATAAACCTTGGGTCCTGGAAATCTGTGCAACTTACTTTGACACATACCATCAGCTTACAGATTGATGCAGTCTACGTACACCCTATATGGCAATAGTGTTCCCTGATAGCAGTGAACTCTTTCAGGTGGAGAATGCTCCCATGCCACACTGCTACAATTGTTCAGGAATGGTTTAAGGAACATGACAAAGAGTTCAAGGTGTTGTCTTTGCCTCCACATTTCCAAGATTTCAATCCAATTGTATCTGTGTGATGTGCTGGGACAACAAATCTGAGCCATGGAGGCCCCACCTCGCAACTTGCAGAATGTAAAACATCTGCTGCCAATGTCTTAGTCAAGATACCACAGGACACATTCAGATGTCTTGTGGAGTCCATGTCTCTAAGAATCAGAGCTGTTTTGAAAACCTGAGGGAAAGCTACACGATATTAAGCAGGTGGTTTCAATATTGTGGATGACCACGTAATCCATGCATTAAACCTCATTCATGATGAGAAATAATTGCATGGATAACATCACCATACATGCAGTATGCGAAAGAAAATATTAATTTTTGATGAGCCTGCCACAACAGCAATGTATCTCATTTTTGGCAAATTCTACACGATCAGCCTAATGCCTGCTCTTATGAGATTTATCAATGTACTTGGGAGATGCTTCCTCCTGGGGCTCTCTGCAGTGCAAGTATTAATAAGGCCCTTGAATGAGGCACCTGTGACATGGTGGGGTGCAAAGTTGAGGTAATTGGTCTGAACTCCCATATAAATGTACAGTATATACAATAGGAAATAATGCTTATCATAAGTACCTCCATGACTTTAATGTCTGAGAAAGCATAGATTTCAATTTCATGTTTGAGGACATTAAGTAAAGTAGCTTTAAAAGTAGGCCCTATTGCGGTATGGAATAATTTGCTTCATCCTGCTGGAACTTAACGGGTAAAAAACAGGCACCACAGGCAACAAATAACTCTTTAAACTGATACCATGTGTAAACTTTTCCAGACATCTCTGTTTATTTTTTTGAGTAGGTTATACATCAGAAATAACAGGTCTTCAAATGCCACACAGAAGGTGTTAATCACAAGTTCCCTATAAAATTCATAAACTAAATTAAAGAGTTACTAACCTATAGCTCACTTTTTCCCCAAACTGGTTTTGTTATAGCCACCAGTTTGTTCTAAATCAAGCCATAGGAGTAGGCTTATGTGAAAAAGGAAAAAACAGATATGTGGTGATTTTGTAAGTAAACAACACAAATTGCATGTTCTAAACTAAACAACTGAAAGGCCTATGACATAAATCCTTCCAATATGGCTTCCACAACGTTTTCAACATGTATCCACATTTGTTGTATACAGTATGTAAAAAAAAAATTACAAATAATTTGCATACTACATTTCTCATAATCAAAGATTTGATAGTGGCACTAAATTTTCCGGACTATAACAAAATAATCTAGAGGAGGAAAGCTGTTGTATTAATATGTTAATATTTCATTTTGACAAAACATATTATTTCTTCACCTGTATCTCTATAATCGAATGAAATAGTGAAAAACAACATTTTATGTACATGTTTAGATTTTGTAACTTTCCTGGCAATTCACACTTTAGTAAACAATCCTTAATGTTTTCAATCTGGGGAAACATGAAAAATTAATTAATTTAAGAGAAAGTAGAGAAGTGATATTTTGGAAATATTGTTACAGATTTAAAGTGGGTCGAATAACTATTATGAGACACTAATTCATGATTCAATAGGTTATGTGAATATTGTAGCACAATATGTCTAACGATACTTTTATAGTTCATTCACAGTGGTTTGTGATGCTTTGATATGTTTTTTTTTATTGTCATTGTTTACTCATTCCAAATGAACCATTTTGTTCATAGGACAAACAATAGTAAAGGGATACCATAGGCATCAGAACAACTTTAGCTTGAGCGTATATATCTTGACCCTGAAGTCTCACTGCTCAATTCTCTGCCATTTAGGAGTTAAATCCTTTTTCTTTCTTTATATGCAGCTCTAGCCACACCTACCTGGCTGTGATTCACACATCTGCCACAAAAAATGGTTTCATTTTCAGTCAGATTTTAACTTGCTTTAGAAGTTACCTCCAGCTTTGTAAATTGAACTTTAATCACGCACAATATGTTCCTGCAGGGTTTAGAAGGCTATTAACAGAACAGGAGATACAAACTTCTAAAGGAGTTCAAATCTGACTGCAAATGAAAACTGGTTTTCAAAGATTGAACATTAAATCTCTCTTTACAGGAAGTGTTTAAAAAGGCTGTGCAAGTCACATGCAGGGAGGTATGGCTAGGGTTGCATAGACAAAGTGATTTACCTTCTCAATGGCAGATAATTGAGCAGTGAGACTACAAGGGCACAATCTGTACACCAAAACTGTTCCATCATTTAGTATTTGATATATCAGAAATTATTTAATGCATCTAAAAAGGCACTTACAATTAGCCTGCTATTGAAAATACACTTTCCTTAAACCTGTTCTTTTTATTGGATATTTCCAAAAAATATGTTTTTTTGCTGACCTTCTATAGAACTTGATTAATTTTTGATGACACACTCACCTGCTCCCTAACCAATCCAGCTCCGCCATTACGTGACGTAGGGTCAGTGGCGTACTAATGGGGGGGCGGTCCGCCCCAGGTGCCACTCACTAGGGGGGTGCCCAGGGCAGACTGCAATGCCCCTCTTGCCCCATCGCAGTGTGCAGAGCTGCAGACCATGTGTCTCACGAGCACTGCCCAATCAGAGCGTTGCCGCGGGTTACCACGGCAATGCTCTGATTGGGTCTCGCAAGATCCATGGTCTGCAGCTCTGTGGAGCTGCAGACCGGAAATGATGGCCACCGGACCACCAGGGAGCCCACCGGACCACCAGGCAGCCCCCACTGGACCACCAGGGATTTAAGGTAACCTTTTTTTGTCCCCCCTGCATCACCCCCCCCTCTTCTCATCACATCACCCCCATCCCTCTCCTCATCACCCCCCCTCTCTCTCCTCATCACCCCCCCTCCCTCTTACAATCACCCCCTCACAATCAGGGCTGGCCTTAGGCCATTAGGCGCCCTGTGCGAAAAGTCTTCATGGCGCCCCCCCCCCCTCAAAAAAAGCTGTATACAGTCACACTCACAGGCACAAGCAGACAGTCACACAAACATTTAAAAGCAGACAGTCAGACACACACACACACACACACAGTTACAGGCAGACAGTCACACATGTTCAGTTACAGGCAGACAGTCACAGAGCCAAACACACAGTCAAAGGCAGACAGGCACACAGTCACAGGCAGACAGTCACACACACAGTCACAAGCAGACAGTCACACATACTCCATTACAAGCAGACAGTCATACACACTACGTTACAGGCATGCAGACACTCACGCATGATGATAGGCACACACACACTCAGTTAATACAGACTCACTGTGTATTTTCTTAATTCAAAGTTTCTTTGGAAAATATTTTCCTTATTTTAATTTGCTCTATACGTATTGTGATGTGTGCACCCCCTTTATAAAGTACATTAGAGCGCTTAACCATTAATACACATACAAATCCACAGATCACATCTCACATATACATAAATACACACATTCACATACAGATACAGACACATGCCATCATATACATTGGCACACATACATACATACTAGGTTATTTACTAAAATTAGGTTTGTCAGGAATTCTAAGCGGATTTCATATTTGGCGCCAAAATAGCTGAATTCGAAGCACAGGTGACTTTAAAATTCACTTTCCTGCAATTGTTGTTTTAGTGAAGAAGCTTGTCAGATATGAACACACATGATGTACACAGACACATCACAAAACGCAGTCACAGATATACACACATTAACACAGTTAGATACATTCAAAGACAAAAAAAAAACCAGTCACATATATTAAAAAAACACACAGACACATACATAGTCAGAAAATCACAAACAGTCACATAAAGACATAGACTCAAAATTGTTGGTTCAGGGTCCCACACATACAAAGACTGAATGTATATAGCATGTTCATGGGAGAGTTAAAAAAAATGGGGTACAGGTGAGGGTATGTGACAGACAGGATAGGTAGGTAGTGTTAAACCAGCATATAATAAAAATGGGGTACAGGTGAGGGTATGTGACAGACAGGATAGGTAGGTAGTATTACACTAGCATATAATAAAAATGGGGTACAGATGAGGGTATGTGACAGACAGGATAGGTAGGTAGTATTACACTAGCATATAATAAAAATGGGGTACAGATGAGGGTATGTGACAGACAGGATTGGTAGGTAGTATTACACTAGCATATAATAAAAATGGGGTACAGATGAGGGTATGTGACAGACAGGATAGGTAGGTAGTATTACACTAGCATATAATAAAAATGGGGTACAGATGAGGGTATGTGACACAGGATAGGTAGGTAGTATTACACTAGCATATAATAAAAATGGGGTACAGATGAGGGTATGTGACAGACAGGATAGGTAGGTAGTATTACACTAGCATATAATAAAAATGGGGTACAGATGAGGGTATGTGACAGACAGGATAGGTAGGTAGTATTACACTAGCATATAATAAAAATGGGGTACAGATGAGGGTATGTGACAGACAGGATAGGTAGGTAGTATTACACTAGCATATAATAAAAATGGGGTACAGATGAGGGTATGTGACACAGGATAGGTAGGTAGTATTACACTAGCATATAATAAAAATGGGGTACAGATGAGGGTATGTGACAGACAGGATAGGTAGGTAGTGTTACACCAGCAGACTAATGCTGATGTAACACCACATATACTCAGCAGCTTCTTTCCCTGTCACAGAGTGGGGGAGTTTCTGTGGCTGGGAACTCAAGGCTGTATTTCAGTCTCCTACCTTGTCCCAAGCTGCCTCTGCTTCCATGCAGTGCCCCTTCTCTCTGGTGCCCGATCACAAGTCTCCTCTGTCCCTGGTCTCCAGTGCCGGCCTCTGGTGGGCTGGAGGTGAATAGCAGGGAGTGCTGATCATAACTTCTCCCTCGAGGTTCTGGCGCTGTGTGGAGTCAGAGCGCAGGCTGGGAATCTCTGAGGCTGCGCTCTGACTCACTAAGTGAGCGCCAGAACCGCGAGGGAGAAGTTATGATGATGTGGCTGCAGCTCCTGCCAGGTGCACCACTGGACCATCAGGGAGTCATTTTTCATGTAGGATGGATTCAGCTTGTGAGCTGTGTCGGCTGCCAGGGCGCCCCTTGTGTTATGGCGCCCTGTGCGACCGCACAGCTCGCACAACCCAAAGGCCGGCCCTGCTCACAATCATCCTCCTCCCTCTCACAATCACCCCCTCACAATCACCCCCTCTCACAATCACCCCCCTCACAATCACCCCCTCTCACAATCACCCTCCCTCCCTCTCATAATCACCCCCCCTCACAATCACACCCCTCTCACAATCACCCCCTCTCACAATCAGCCTCCCTCTCACAATCACGTCCTCCTTCTCACAATCACCCCCCTCTCACTATCACCTCCCTCCCTCTAACAATCACCCCTCCCTCTCATCCTCACCCCCCTCCTTGAGCTCCCTCTCACTTCACCCCACACCATCACCCACCCACCTCCCTCTCACAATCACCCCCCTCCCTCTCTTGATCCCCCACTCCCACTCCCTCTCACAATCACCCCCCTCCCCCTCTCACAATCATCCCCCTCCCTCTAACAATCACCCCCCTCATGCTCACCTCCCCTCCCTGAGCACCCTCTCACTTCACCCCCACACCATCACCCACACCCCTCACCATCACCCCTTCCCTTACACCATTATCCACTATACAAGCACACACACTGCATTCACTATACAAACACACAGAGACACACACTTATACATGTGTGTCTGTGTATCTGTATGTGTGTTGGTATATGTGTATCTGTATGTGTCAGTGTGTGTCTGTTTGTGTGTCTGTGTATCTGTTTGTGTGTCTGTGCCGGTGTGTCTCTCTCTGTGTCTGTGTCTGTGTGTGTGTGTTTTTATCTATAATTGTGTTTGTATCTGTGTGTCTATCTGTATGTGCCAGTGTTTGTCTGTGTATGACTGTTTCTATGTAACTGAATGTGTGTACCTATGTGTCTGTGTATGTGTTCCAGTGTGTGTATATGTAAGTATATGTATGTATGTATATGTGCATACATCTCAGCATTTTGCCTACACTACACACAAATACAACCCTGCATCCAAATGTCAACACTACAAAAAAAAAACCACCATATTCAAAAACCACACTACAGAAAAATGCACTCCTGCATTCAAATCCCCAAAACGTGCAAACACTCCGTACATTCACTCACACATACTCCATACAAAACATGCTTAGTTTCAAACACACAAACAGTGCTTGGTGCTAAATGCATAAAAATAAAAATGTAAACACTGCTCAGTGCTAAAGACATTAAAACAATTTGCGGGTGGTTTTTTTCACGTTTTTAAGGGAGAGGGGGTGCCAAATATAGGATCTGCCCCAGGTGCCAAATGCTCCAGGTATGCCCCTGCGTAGGGTCTATGCTGACAGTCTGTCTGTTAGGATTGAGGGAGCACAAATTTATTTCGGAAATCTATATGTTTGCTAGCACAATATACAAATGAAATCTAAAGAGCAATTCATATGTGGCAAGTACAACATGGCATTACATGTACCCTTTAAAATAGCATTCTTTTAATGAAGTACATAGCTTGATAAGCACACTTCTTATAAAACAAGTGATAGTGGAATCAATACCGTGTGTAACAAGCAGTACTTTTATTCAAGCTACAGAAGAAACACTTATCTTCGTACTAAATCATGTTTAGTTTATGCTAAACCAGTTCCATTCCTAGTCTAAGGTGTTAACGCAGTATATATTTAGCGTTTCCAGAAATGATATTGCTTTCAGTGATGATTAATCTACCTACGTATAAAGAATATCCAGTAAATGATAATTACTCTTGGACATTGGTGGCAGGATAGATATATAACCTTGAAGTTTTGGCATAAGTTTAATATATGAAATAAAAACACCAGGGAGAGAAACTCTCATCGGAACAATCTAATATTAATATTCCGCTACTGAATTGACCTCAGATTTGTATGGGCTTGAATAAATTAGGTTAGGGCATGTGAAAGCTGGGGTACTGTGATGTTATATAGCTATAATATGTGTTATAAGGATATTTTTTTAATAAATCTTTAGTTTGTTTAAAATTGAGTGTTAGGTGAGTATAAAAATATAAACCTCCCTCCCACATCCCCTTTTTTCTTTTGACCTAGAGTTTCAAAACCAGCTCTAAAGAGGGCCGTCTTTAACGCGGGGCAAACAGGGCAGCTGGCCCGGGCCCAGTTACTCCTTGGGGGCTCAAGGCAGCTGTCCCGTGGCCCCGCTGCCCTCATCAATTTCCTTTTTTTTGCATCCTCGAAGGAGTCCCACCGGGGTGGCAGGCAGGGTCTAGGAGACCCAAGCAAATGCTTGCCAAGGATCCAATCATTATTAAAGATGGCCCTGTTTATGATGCTTAGGTGTATGTTTATAAATCTATAGCTTATTTTACACAGAATGCACTGCTACTCCAATGCATTAAAGCCATTTCAGCAGCATCCTGTCAACACAAAAATAATATATATTTTAATTTCCCTTTTATTTTATGAAAATGTGGATTCCAACAAAATAGAACAGCATATTGTTGTTCTAGCTTTTATTTAAACTTAATCAACATGGATGGACAAATACTTTGTCATAGTCTCTAAAACACATTGACCAATTTTTTTCAATGAATATTCAAAGACATTTTGGCAAAAAGACTGACATTTGTTTTGCATTAATTTTGCAAATGAAATAGATGTGAACAACTGGAAAATAAATTATGAAGTTATGGGCCAAGAGAAAATTGTGAATTACAATGAGAATGTTATTTATTTTATTTTCAAATGTTGTTAGAAGCTGTGATGTTTACTCTACTTATAAACAATGGTTGACATGTTCATTAGCTTTCAATATGGAAAAAACAATCAATGACATTTTCAAGAAACATTTGCTTGCTCGGAACATTTCTAGACATAAATGAATGTTATGTGGTAAGTCGATTTGCCCAAATGAATGCAATTTATGAATATACCAACATTTTAAATGCTGTCACCACCCTTTAGAGATAAAGGTTTTATATACATTAAACACACAAAAATACATGTGTGTGAAATAAATGGCACTAAAAAATAGTGTAAATTGGTGGAATAACAGCAGTTTAAAAACTTTGAGGACATTTGTTCCACAAAATATCTAATTGTTTAGGTAATAAATTCCAACAAAAAGGGAGTGAAGTGCTAAAAAACAATATATCACTTACCCCTTTATGAACCTTGGTAGCATAAGTACATGTAAAGTGAACATAAAAAACCCAGATAATACTGCAGTATTGTAAATTATGTATAAACAAATCTGCTCAAAGTGGTGGTGAGCATTGAACACTCACATTTGTAGGAGCCTTTTATGGAAACCTGAAAGGCACAGAAGCCCTATTGCTTAGAGCCTGTATCCATAAAAGGCTCTTACAAATGTGAATACTCATCACCATTTTGAGCACATTTGTTTATATATGCATTTACGTACAGCACTATTATTTATGCTTTTTATATATTTATTTTACATGTATTTATGGCACCCCTGTTCATAAAGTGATTTATAATATTTTTAGCTATTTTTTTTTGCCTTTTATTTATTTTTTTTTCCATTTAATTTTTATTTATTTCCATTTTCAACAGTATTGACATAGTGTGGTATACAGGCGATAAACAAATACAGTATGTGAATTAGAAGACTCAGGTTAACAGGTGACTTTCAGTTAACAATTAGGCAGTTATGGCTAAACAGTTGCAGACATAATACAATTTTCGTGAAATTCGTTAGCATTTTTATAATGACAGGTTCGTAATAACAGTTTGACATAGCGGTTCATTAATATATAAAGTCGTCGTAAGCAAGATCAAGGAGCAACTCTGGACTCAGTGCTTCACTCACTTTTTGATTTTGGTGGAATTCTCACTTAAGTGAATAACCCTGTAAATGTCCTGTAAAATGCATAATCCAAATAAAAAAATCTGCTGCTGAACATTGTGAATCTGTCATGAAAGATATAGGTTTGCAATTTTCTAACCATCTGCTTGACTCATGCTATACAATAAAATAGAACACTATAGGCACCCAGACCACTTAATGAAATTGTCTGATGCCATGTCTGCCCCGGCTTTAGCCCTGCAATGTAAAACATTGCCATTCTGCAGATAGACAGGTATTTAAAGGGACACCAAAGGCACCCAGACCCCTTCAGCTTATGCCTCTGTCCTCTTAACCCTGCAATTGCAATTATTGCAGTTTCTGAGATACTGTAATAATTGCATTGCAGGGTTAAGACTGCCTCTATTGCCTGTTAAGCACATCCTTGTAGTTAGGCAACTTTTGGTCACTTATCTGATGGTGGACGTCCTCAAGCTCTGCATGAGGACGTCCAGTATAAAGCAAAAACCAACAGGAAAGCATTGCAGTACAATAAGGGATTGACTAAGTACAATAAGAGTATTTTTACCCATTACTCTGCTGGGAGGGGAAGAGCGTGAGGGAAGGCAGGGTGCAAGGGAGCTGTAGTGCTAGGAAAACAGATTTGTATTCCTAGCACTATAGTATCCCTTTAAATGCCTCTATGCTGTCTGAATGACAGCTCATCTCAGAAAGCCCATCTAATTGGCACAGCACTGTGTTTTGCTGCGCATGTGCAATAGTCTTTTTATATCCTCTAATGTTAGAGAAACCTAGGCATTTGATAACAATTCTACTAGCACAATGTATAGATTATCCTTTAAAGGGAAACTCCAGTGCCAGGAAAACAATCCGCTTTCCTGGCACTGGAGGGTCCCTCTCCCTCCCACCCACCAATCCCCAGTTGCTGAAGGAGTGAAAACCCCTTCAGTCACTTACCTGAGGCAGCGACAATGTCCCTCGCCGCTGTCTCCTCCTCCGCGCCGCTCCTCCCTGTGATTTCGTCGGCCGGTGGGCGAGACTGATCCCGCCCACCGGCCGAGGCGACCTAATGCGCATGCGCGGCAATGCAACGCATGCACATTAGCGCTCCCCATAGGAAAGCATTGAAAACGAATTTCAATGCTTTCCTATGGGGATTTGAGCAACGCTGGAGGTCCTCACACAGCGTGAGGACGTCCAGCAATGCTCTAGCACAGATAATCTGTGCTATGAGTCAGGAAGTTCCCTCTAGTGGCTGTCTAGTAGACAGCCACTAGAGGTGGAGTTAACCCTGCAAGGTAATAATTGCAGTTTATAAAAAACTGCAATAATTACACTTGCAGGTTTAGGAGTAGTGGGAGTTGGCACCCAGACCACTCCAATGAGCAGAAGTGGTCTGGGTGCCTGGAGTGTCCCTTTAATATACTTTGCTGGGCCACATTCCAATAATCAGAGACTTCCCATATATAAGCAAACATTTATATAAAAAAAAAAAAAATACCAATTGTTGAACTTATTAATTGTTCAGTTTGAAAGCTCCATGCATTACAACAATATTTTTGTCAATAATTTATTTAAGGTTTTAACTGTCCTCGGCTAAGTCAGTTCTATTGCTCTCGTCATACACGCATGCACAAACATGCACTTTTACAGTTAATGTAATTCATAGTTGAGGCTCATGAGCACATTGTCAAGCCATGCAGGTAGCTGCTTGGAGAAGTACTGACCAGTATTAAGGTCTGATATTAAAATAAATCAAAGTACATCAGATCCTATGGCATCCTTTCACTATTCAGCTATTGGTCCAGGTCTAGTTGGCCTGCGGGGGAATACGTTTCTGCAAATAGTTTATGACATTCCTAACTGGAAAACAAAACAAACACTTGTAAATAACTAACCGGTTTACTCACAATACAAACTAAAACCCGAAATTTTAGGCAAAAATAGCTGATCGAGAACAGCACTCCAAATATCTCCAGTTTGGCTATTAAGATTTGAATTTGCTTCAAATCTGAGATTAGTGAATACCTCGCAAACTTTAGCGACCTGAAAACTGAACTACAACATTTAGGCAACCATAGCTGAATTTTAAAAAAATCGCAAGGTCATCTGTTATCACAGATAAACTGTTGAAGCCTGAATTTTGCAATGTACTTTACAGTTCAAAAGATATTATTATATAATTCACTTAAACAGTGCTTCCCTTAAATAACTGACACATTTATTTTCTTACAACACAGGAAAAATACAGATATTAATAAAACAAACGGGGGCGGGGCCAAGCCAGCAAGCTGAGAGGACGCATGAGAGCTGGGCTCCTGCTTTACTTGCTGATATTTTACGACCAAACGCCAAACTTGAGACACCAAACAAGCCGGGGTGCACTACCTGTGTCAGGGGTGACCTGGTGAAAAGCCAGATACTTGAATCGAGCGTGTTGGTGACCGAGAGCCCAAGAAGGCAAGCTGCGGCCTACTGATGGCGGAACCGGGGAGAGACGGCCGCTCTCCTCGCCGAAACATCGGAGGTACAGACCCACTGAAGCCCTGCTCCCCCCCCTGGACCGGCGGGGGTTATCCCGGTCCAGCCCTGAGGGGCAACCTCCCTGCCCAAGCCTCTGGGGTTGAATCTGACAAGCAGCGAGCAGCGGCACAGCCAGACAAAATGGCCGCAGCCACATGTACTCGAGGCATAGAGCATAACGACCTCGAAACCAGGCTGGATGAGCTATTCGCCAGGTTTTGGAGCAAGATAACGAACCGGGAGTTCCAGGCCAAGGCACACAGGGTTACCACCACGGTACCGGTGAACCCCCAGCAAGAGCGCACACCTCCGCCTGTTCCCAAAGCATGCAAACGGCACCGGGGACGGCAAACTAAAGGAACCCAAAAGCCCAAGAGTCTGCTACTGATCATGGCGACAACCCACACACGCCAGCTCCAAGCGAAACGAAGCCTACCTGAAAAACAGCCGCGGCACAGAGAATCAATTCAGGTCTGGTCACGACCAAAGGATCCCGGGCAGACTACACCGCAACTCCTCAACCGCTACCGGCAAGCAGCAGACCCTCGCCTGGGCAGACCCTGGAGGAGACACCAGCGCCCGCAGTACACAACCTCACACGGTCTCCCACGATCTGGCAGGCCCGCACCATGGGGCTCAGATCTAGCTGTTATGATGACCTCCTGCATTGTCCGGATCGGCTGGATACACCATAGCAGGGTAGCAGAGCAGCTGGAACCCCGCGCAAGACTGCCAAGCGGCATTGGATGACTTAGCCTGGCATCATCATTTCAACTTTACATTAGCCCACCGATGCTTGTCTTTAACCTGCATGACTGAACTGCCTAATTATTATCGCTATTTTTTGACTGCCTGTGCCTCTCTACCAGCCCAACATCATATGCACCTAAGCAAATGACACACACAGCATGCAACATACAACTCCCTGGATAATCTCATACGCTTCACATAAGGCCTAAGGCACCTGACACTCTTATCCAAAATGCTCACACACCTACACAGCCCTAGAGGCCTCGCTACTCACATAAATCTCAACTACGTTTAATCTTTAAAAGCATATAAGTTTATTCAAACTGTCTAACTTTACTTCATGTATTTATCACTAGAGATGTTACTAACATTATAGACAGTCCTACCATTCTGACCTCCCTATAAAAAATTGTGCTGTTCATGCTTGACATGTTAATGAATATCTTGTGTTACTTTATTGGCTTATATCTACTTTCATGGCGCTTTAAACGTGTCTGTAATTCTAAGCACTACAAAAATAAAGAATTATAAAAAAAAAAAAAAAAAAAAAAAAAAAAAAAAAATAAAACAAACAATATTATTAAGACAGGAAATCCATGACCTGCAGGGGTTAAAAATATAAATATATTGATGAACGGCAGATGGCAAGTAAAGAGGCATGCAGTGTTAAATTCCCTGTGGGATATAAAAGGGTATGGTCAATATGAAAAGGTGGAGTGATGTGTGGAAATATTATGTAATAATTGAGAAGAAAAAAAATGAAAATGTCCTATGGAATACTGGCTCATGTGACTGCCATTACTTTAGACTGCTATTTACTATTAGGTCTATCTTACTGTTGCACTTTAATAAAGTAGATCTGTTATAAATGCATTTCTGGTTTACAAATAATATTGCATTATTTAAAAATCTAAAATGTAACTTCTACGGTTCAGCAAAATGGGCAAAAAAGAATAAATCCAAGATAGATGATGGACAGACAGGTATAATGTGTTTATGTACTTAATAAATATAAACCATGTTATTATTTTAATATACATACCCTTATATGTACACATGTACATAGATAGATAGATAGATAGATAGATAGATAGATAGATAGATATTAGACAGATAGATAGATAGATAGATAGATTAACTAACATAATATTGGAATGACAAGCATTCAGGAGAACCTCTCATTCTCAAGTCTAAAGAATCTAGATGTGAAACAGGGAGGATTTAAATGCTTTAGACTTGAGAAACGAAGGTTCTCCTGAAAGCTTGTCATTCGTATATTCTGTTGGTCGAAAAAAAATGGTATTACATGATACTAATTTCATATATTTCATATCTATATACTGGACTAGTACGGCTCCAATCTCTACTCTAACTATACAAATATTTTTTTATATATATATATATATATATATATATATATATATATATTTCCTGGCCATATCCATGGCAGCACAACAATGGGTAGCTCCTCCCTATCCCTAATTAGACAAGAACCAATTCAAAATAATGGTATAAATACCCCCTCCCACCACCTCCTCCCTCAGTCTTTTTGTTCCTGTCCTATCCCTATAGGACTTTTAGTCATTTAAGACTACAACGATTTTATTTTTGGCTTACCTGAGTGTTTTTACCTTCGGCCCCAAGGGAGTTCAGCCTCTCTTCCTTGGGTAGTCTTCAGTACGTGGCCCTGCACAAAGGTGGCCCCCTGGAGATGCTCCTTTAGTGACCAGGAGCGACTTGCAGTGACCCTAGGGGTAGCAAAGGAAAACTTGCCAATACAAGGGATTCCCTGCAGTGACCAAGCGGTAGCAGGAAGTGGCAGAAGAATTTCAGCTCCAATATGGATTACTTCTTATTATTTATCTGACAATCCACAACATATATAAAAGGATATAGACCAAATGGTATATTGCATATTATAAGTGGTTGTCAGGTGCTCCCTTCCACCTTTTCTTTGCTTTTTTACATTTACAGCTCAAAGCAGAAACCAGACAAAGTAAAGGTAAGGTTTTGTTTACCTTAAATATGTTATTTGTGCTTTTCCATGTTACCTGGGGGTCTAGGGGTGTCAAGCCTGCCGAAGGCAGAAGAGCATTTCTCCCACAAGATCACAAACCCAGAGGATCCTTTCATTCCAAAACATACCCAGATTATTCTTCCTTTCGGGACACAAGATCTTACAAGCCAGGAAGAGAGTATGGAAGATCCCAGCCATGGAGAAGACGTCAGTCATCTACAAGAGGTGGAAAGTCTAGAGGCTCTTCATTTCATAAGAATCTCAGATCCTTATGACGGGTTCCACCCCAGTCAGGAGGAGTGGGGCCCGTCTGCTACTATTCTCAAAAGCATGGGAACAATCCACAACAGACAGATGGGTGTTGGATATTATTAAAAGATGATATTGTTTAGAACTCTCCAGAACTCCTCCAATTCACTCTTTTCAAACGACAAAATGGCCAGGAGAAAAAGAGAAAAGAAAAGCCATAAAATAATTAATTTCTACACTCCAGGAAGAAGGTGTCATCATCCAAGTTTCTCGGGGTCAACAGGGTCAAGGTTTTTATTCCCATTTATTCCTCACCAAAAAGGCTTCAGGAGGATGGAGACCAATCTTAGACTTAAGCAGGTTCAATCAGTGCCTAAATATCCAAAGGTTCAAGATGGAATCTATCCAATCCATCATAAAGGCAGTTTTCCCAGGCCAGTGGATGATTTCAATAGACTTAGCAGATGCCTATTTTCACATCCCTATTGCTGTAGAACATCAAACGTTCCTTTGATTTGCGGTAGAAAAAGGACATTTTCAATTCCATGCACTTCCATTCGGTCTCAGCACAGCTCCAAGAACATTCTCCAAAGTTCTGGTAGTCTTAATTGCAGAACTCAGGTAGAAGGGCATATCCATTTACCACTACCTAGACGACATCCTTATATTGGCAGAAGACAGAGACACCTTTTGGATCCATGGGAAAATCTGTATGCTTTTTCTACAACTTCATGGATGGAAGATCAACGAGAAAAAAAGTAATCTACAACCATCTCAGAAGATGAAATATTTGGGAGCCATGTTCAACACACACAAAGGCACAGTGCAGCGGTCTCCAGAAAGAGGTACAAATCTAATAAAGAAAGTCAAAGAACTGTTGGGATCCAATGTAACTTCAGCAGAGAAATGCATGAGTCTTCTAGGTTCAATGTCCTCTACCATAGGTCTCACAAGATGGGCACAATGGAGGATGAGAAAATTCCAGAAGAATTTCATTCACCAATTCAGAACAGGAAACCTACAACAGCCTATCAACATTCCTCCTCAGGTTCATCAGTCCCTGATGTGGTGGTTACACAAAAAGTTCCTGTTCAGAAGATTCCCCTTGGGGAAAATCCCTTGGAC
The DNA here is from genome assembly GCF_036172605.1 of Pelobates fuscus. NCBI lineage: Eukaryota > Metazoa > Chordata > Amphibia > Anura > Pelobatidae > Pelobates > Pelobates fuscus. The sequence goes on along the minus strand of NC_086317.1, from coordinate 350,823,334 downwards.
TGTTATAACTACGGATGCGAGTCAATGGGGATGTGGAGCTCATCTGCAAAGCCACTTCATACAAGGGAAATGGTATCTCCCAGCAACAGACGCTCCCTCCAACCTCTTAGAGCTTATGGCGGTACTCACTGCTCTGAAATATTTCCTTCCTCTTCTCCTCCACAAATGGGTCAAAATCAGAACAGACAACGCCACTGTAGTTGCCTACATAAACCATCAAGGAGGAACCAGGAGTCAAAGGATGATGTTGATAATGAAACCCCTGATGGCATTAACGTAGGTACACCTAATGGTTATATCTGCAGTATATCTTCCTGGAATCCAGAATTCAATAGCCGACTTCCTAAGTAGAGTGAAAATAGACCCAGGAGAATGGAGCCTATCAAACAAAATATTCAAGAGGATAACAGAGAGATGGGGAATGCCACAAATAGACATAATGGCAACAAACAAGAACAGAAAAGTAAAAGATTTCTTCTCCAAAAATATCGATCCACAGGCAATAGGAAGAGATGCTCTATCAAGCAAATGGCTATTCAACCTAGGTTACGCATTACCTCCTTCTCCACTCATCTTTCCCCTTCTGAGACAAATGAGACAAGAGAAAGTATCCATCATTCTCATAGCTCCTTTTTGGCCACACAGACCATGGTTTCCTCTACTGTTGAGTCTCTGAAAAGCAGAACCTTGGCAGCTTCCAAAGATTCCTTCTCTGCTACATCAAGGCCCAGTTCTCCACCCAGATCCAGCCTCCCTCAATCTGATGGCTTGGAATTTGAAAGGGAAGGGCTAAAAGAAAACGTTTTTACTCAATCATTAATCAACACTCTGTTGCAGGCCAGAAAGCGCTCTACTTCCACCACGTATTACAGAATCTGGGATGTCTTCTCCACTTGGGCAACTTCTAAACAAATAGATATTCAGACAGCCTCTACTAGAGATTTTCTGGAATTCCTACAACTAGGTCTCGACAAAGGTTTAAGCTATAATACCTTAAAGGTTCATATTTCCTTACTGACCATAAATGGGCCTTTGACACAGATGTGACCAGATTCATGTCAGCAGTCCTAAAGATAAAGCCTCCTATTAGGCCATTTGCTCCACCATGGAACTTACCGCTGGTATTAAAAGCTCTGAGTTTTCATCCTTTTGAACCGCTAGAATCCGTCTCTCCTCATTTCCTCTCCATAAAGACAGTTCTATTGGTGGCCTTTGCTTCGGGTAGCAGGGTGTCCGAACTTCATGCCCTATCAGCTAAAGAACCCTTTACAGTCTTCCACAAGGATAGAGTAATTCTAAAAACTGTTCCAGAATTCCGACCAAAAGGTCTATCAGCCTTCCACATTAACGAAGAGATAGTGCTCCCAGCACTACATTCAGAAGAACTAGATAATGAAGCAGAACCAAAGCCTTCTTCCATAGATTTGGTGAGATGTCTGTCAATTTATCTGCAAAGATCATCTGCATGGCGTATCTCTCAAAGATTGTTCATTATTCCCAACAGATCCAGGAGAGGTCTTCAAGCATCCAAAGTAGCCATCAGCAGATGGATCGTATCTGCCATCATGCAAGCTTAGAGTGAGCCTTAAGTCCTATGAAGATCCCAGAAGGACTTAAGGCTCACTCTACAAGGTCCCTTTCTTCATCATGGGCAGCGGCGGCTAAAGTATCACCAGAGCTTATTTGTAAAGCAGCCACTTGTTCCTCCACAAACACTTTTATAAGGCATTACTAAATAGACTTGAAAGCCGGCCAGGTGGACCAATTTGGTAAAACTGTTCTTTCTGCATCCAACTCATCAGTTTGATTATGTCTGTGATTTCACGTGTGTGGTTTTTCTAATACACTGGCATTCCTGAAATCTTGAGTCTGAGTTTTTATTCCCTTCCTTGGTTATTGCTGGGGTATTACCCATTGTTGTGCTGCCATGGATATGGCCAACAAAGAGGAAAATGTATTCATACTTACCGTAATTTCTTTTCCTGGTCATAGGCCATAGCAGCACAAAGAACCCGCCCTGGGATATTGCTGGTAACAAGATGGAGGGAGGAGCTGGTGGGAGGGGGTATTTATACCCTTATTTTGAATTGGTTCCTGCCTAATTAGGGATAGGGAGGAGCTACCCATTGTTGTGCTGCCATGGCCTATGATCAGGAAAAGAAAATTACGGTAAGTATGAATACATTTTCCTCTATATATAGATAGTAGTGAAAATGGCAGCAGGATCCCTTACAGTATATATATATATATATATATATACAAACGAAAAAATCAGAGCACTCCAAAAGGACTTCTTATTCAGTGTTTACTGTGACAAAAGTTACATCAAATCATCAAATCAAATCGACGTTTCGACCCCTTAGGGTCTTTTTCAAGATCAAATAATGTGTGTGAAAACAAAGTTTAAAAAGCAAAACATTAATGAGCAACTCACCAATCTCGTGTGTGCGGCTACTCGAACCCGGAAGTGTTACACCCCTTCACGTGACTCCTACGACGTGCGTACGTGTGTACGTCATGGTTGCTAAGAGATGGAGTATCAACTCCGTGAAAATGACCGTACGGTTGCTAAGTGATAGAGTGTAAACACAGTGGGTAAACAGTGAGTGAACCGGAAAACCCGTGCATCGAAACATGTAGTGTGGGACAAATTACGAGATCCCACAAGGAGATCATAACGTGTGGTATAAAAACAAATGAATATGAGCACATATTCAAACGGAGGATTTCTGGTATGTCAAAGGATATCAAGTCAGGCCATATGCCGAAAAGAACCAATCCACCTGTGACCAAGTGATCTGAATGTATGTGTGAGGGAACGTGAACATAAAAAAACGATAACATAAAAAAACGATATCCGGCAAAAAGCCTCAATAACATACCAGTAAAGCTGATCGATCGAAGACAAAAATGTAAACATTAAGATATAAAGATATATGTCATACAATATGAACCAATGAGATCAAAGGTAGTAGGTGACTGAGAGACCAAGGGTAAATATCTATATCAATATTTGAAGGACGGAGTAAGGCTACCAGATTACACTCATAAAAACATAGTGAATGAGATGTATTCATTTAGTCCCTTTGGGGTGACAGTGTCTAAACGATGTATCCAGTAAGTTTCTCGTTGGAGTAGTAATTTTGATCTGTCTCCTCCTCTGGGACTGGATGGTACATGGTCGATGGCCATAAATTTGAGGGTAGGAAGTCTATGATTCAGTAGAAGAAAGTGTTTGGCGACGGGTTTGTCGGATTTCTGATCTCTGAAGGCAGTGGTGATGGTGGATCTATGGCCTCGGATCCTTTCACGGAGGGTCAGATCCGTTTTTCCAACGTAGGACAAACCACACGGACAGGTGATGAGATATATGACATGATCAGTCAAGCATGAAATGTAATGGGTGATGGAAATTTGAGTGCCACTATGTGGATGTACGAATGAGCTGCCTGTGTTCATATGGCTACAGGTGACACATCCGCTGCAACGATAACAGCCTTTCTTGGTGGGTCCAGTAGGTTTCTGGTAGCATTTGATAGGATCGCTTTTAACTAATAAATCTCGCAGGTTTCTATTTCTCCTTAAACTAATGTTAGGTTTTTGAGAGAAAATTGGTGGTAAGTTTTTGTCGGATCCCAAAATGCCCCAATATTTATGAATGGCTTTTTGGATTTGTGGGGTACCAGTATGCAGAGTGAGTGGTAGATACATCTTAGTTGGAGTGGGTATGTTACTCGCAGTCTCCATATGTTCCCTTGTCATGTGTCTTTTGGCTTTATCCAATGCTCTATCAAGGACTGTACGACTGTAACCTCTAGCCAGAAATCTCGCGGTCATCTCTTGCAGTTGATGTACTTGATTCGTGTAGTCGCTGTTGTATCTCAATACTCGCATGTACTGGGATATTGGGAGTGACTCTTTCAACTTGGTTGGGTGATAACTGTTAAAGTGGAGTAGCGTGTTCCTCGCAGTCTCCTTGCGGTAGAGAGTATATCCCAATTTACCAGTCTCAGTGTCTTTGTATACCGAGACGTCCAAAAATTGGATAATCTGGGTATGCGCAGTGAGAGTCAGTTTCACGGGGAGTTCTGAAGAATTAATATCATTGATCATCAATTCCAAATTATCCATGGTTCCTGTCCAAATTAGAAAAATATCATCTACAAATCGATGGTATACAAGTATCTGCTGATGAAATTTCTCTAGAATATGTTGAGTTTCGAAGAGAAACATGTAGGCATTGGCATATGATGGTGCCATTGCTGCTCCCATTGAAGTACCCATCAGTTGTAAATAAAAGTGGTCTTCAAACTTAAAGTAATTGCAAGTGAGAGCTATCTGTAAAAGCTCCATCAGGAATTCAATGGGAGGACCATTATATTTAGAAGAGTTGGAAAGGATCTGTCGTAATGCTTGAACACCTTCACTGTGAGGTATTATAGTGTAAAGATTTTTAACATCTAATGTGACCAATAGATGTTGTGCTTCCACTGCGGTTACTTTGTTGAGATTATGCAAGAAATCGTTGGTGTCTCATAGACAGGTTGGGAGATCTGTGACTGAGGTTTTGATGTAATGATCTATGTATTTAGCGATAGGTTCAAGTAGGCTATCTCGAGCCGAAACTATCGGTCTCCCTGGTGGATTTAGTGGGTCCTTGTGAATTTTGGGTAAGGTGTATAGAACAGGATGTTTGGGATATTCAACGGATAGAAATTTAGCCAAATTCAAATTAATAAAGCCCATCTGCATGCCAGTGTTGATGGTGGTTTGTATTCTGTTCTGGAAATTCTTGACCGGATTGTATGTTAGTTTCTGATATGTAGTTATATCCGAGAGTTGATTCAGTATTTCATCTCTGTATTTGGAATAGGACATCACTACAATGGCTCCCCCTTTGTCCGCAGGGCGGATAATGATATCAGGGTCTGATGTGAGATCCTGAAGGGCTTTCTTTTCGGAACTGGTTAGGTTTTGTCGGTTATCAGTGGGATTTTTGAATGCTTGTTCGGATTCTTTCTTCACTGATTGCATGAAGGTCTTAATAGATGTATTAGCAGTTTTGATGTCCCCTTTGTATTTCACCTTGAAGGGTTGTTTGGTGGTAGTGGTAGTAGTAGTAATTTCTGGTGTCGAAGGACTATCCTTCCATCTTTCGTGATTGGACAAAGTACGTTGAATTTTATAAAGTTCGATGTCGACTTGTAGTGAAGCTGGTTTGGAAACCGGTACAAAAGTCAGTCCTTTTGAAAGGACTGCTAAATGGTGTTCTGTTAAGTTCTTTGATGATAAATTAAATACAAGCTTCATCTCTTCCTCAGCGGTGGTTTTCCTTTTGGTCCAGTGCTTCGAGTGTCCCTTCTGTCCCCTCCTGGTGATTGGGTTGTTTTTCTTCCTTGGTGCGGAATGTTTGACTATACGAGCCATCGGGTTTATGGATGGCTTAGTGGCAATCAAACACCCAACAGAGAACCTTTCCCCAGATACCGATACCGCATTAAGAAACCCATCTTTCAAACCGTTGACATAAGCTCTGGAGAATCGGCATCAGATGCGGATAATCAAGAGGAAAGTACCACACAAGACAAACGTCCTTTTTTAGAGACTGGCATTCGACCGCACGAACCCCCAGGAACATCAAACATTCCGCACCAAGGAAGAAAAACAACCCAATCACCAGGAGGGGACAGAAGGGACACTCGAAGCACTGGACCAAAAGGAAAACCACCGCTGAGGAAGAGATGAAGCTTGTATTTAATTTATCATCAAAGAACTTAACAGAACACCATTTAGCAGTCCTTTCAAAAGGACTGACTTTTGTACCGGTTTCCAAACCAGCTTCACTACAAGTCGACATCGAACTTTATAAAATTAAACGTACTTTGTCCAATCACGAAAGATGGAAGGATAGTCCTTCGACACCAGAAATTACTACTACTACCACTACCACCAAACAACCCTTCAAGGTGAAATACAAAGGGGACATCAAAACTGCTAATACATCTATTAAGACCTTCATGCAATCAGTGAAGAAAGAATCCGAACAAGCATTCAAAAATCCCACTGATAACCGACAAAACCTAACCAGTTCCGAAAAGAAAGCCCTTCAGGATCTCACATCAGACCCTGATATCATTATCCGCCCTGCGGACAAAGGGGGAGCCATTGTAGTGATGTCCTATTCCAAATACAGAGATGAAATACTGAATCAACTCTCGGATATAACTACATATCAGAAACTAACATACAATCCGGTCAAGAATTTCCAGAACAGAATACAAACCACCATCAACACTGGCATGCAGATGGGCTTTATTAATTTGAATTTGGCTAAATTTCTATCCGTTGAATATCCCAAACATCCTGTTCTATACACCTTACCCAAAATTCACAAGGACCCACTAAATCCACCAGGGAGACCGATAGTTTCGGCTCGAGATAGCCTACTAGAACCTATCGCTAAATACATAGATCATTACATCAAAACCTCAGTCACAGATCTCCCAACCTGTCTACGAGACACCAACGATTTCTTGCATAATCTCAACAAAGTAACCGCAGTGGAAGCACAACATCTATTGGTCACATTAGATGTTAAAAATCTTTACACTATAATACCTCACAGTGAAGGTGTTCAAGCATTACGACAGATCCTTTCCAACTCTTCTAAATATAATGGTCCTCCCATTGAATTCCTGATGGAGCTTTTACAGATAGCTCTCACTTGCAATTACTTTAAGTTTGAAGACCACTTTTATTTACAACTGATGGGTACTTCAATGGGAGCAGCAATGGCACCATCATATGCCAATGCCTACATGTTTCTCTTCGAAACTCAACATATTCTAGAGAAATTTCATCAGCAGATACTTGTATACCATCGATTTGTAGATGATATTTTTCTAATTTGGACAGGAACCATGGATAATTTGGAATTGATGATCAATGATATTAATTCTTCAGAACTCCCCGTGAAACTGACTCTCACTGCGCATACCCAGATTATCCAATTTTTGGACGTCTCGGTATACAAAGACACTGAGACTGGTAAATTGGGATATACTCTCTTCTGCAAGGAGACTGCGAGGAACACGCTACTCCACTTTAACAGTTATCACCCAACCAAGTTGAAAGAGTCACTCCCAATATCCCAGTACATGCGAGTATTGAGATACAACAGCGACTACACGAATCAAGTACATCAACTGCAAGAGATGACCGCGAGATTTCTGGCTAGAGGTTACAGTCGTACAGTCCTTGAGAGAGCATTGGATAAAGCCAAAAGACACATGACAAGGGAACATATGGAGACTGCGAGTAACATACTCACTCCAACTAAGATGTATCTACCACTCACTCTGCATACTGGTACCCCACAAATCCAAAAAGCCATTCATAAATATTGGGGCATTTTGGGATCCGACAAAAACTTACCACCAATTTTCTCTCAAAAACCTAACATTAGTTTAAGGAGAAATAGAAACCTGCGAGATTTATTAGTTAAAAGCGATCCTATCAAATGCTACCAGAAACCTACTGGACCCACCAAGAAAGGCTGTTATCGTTGCAGCGGATGTGTCACCTGTAGCCATATGAACACAGGCAGCTCATTCGTACATCCACATAGTGGCATTCAAATTTCCATCACCCATTACATTTCATGCTTGACTGATCATGTCATATATCTCATCACCTGTCCGTGTGGTTTGTCCTACGTTGGAAAAACGGATCTGACCCTCCGTGAAAGGATCCGAGGCCATAGATCCACCATCACCACTGCCTTCAGAGATCAGAAATCCGACAAACCCGTCGCCAAACACTTTCTTCTACTGAATCATAGACTTCCTACCCTCAAATTTATGGCCATCGACCATGTACCATCCAGTCCCAGAGGAGGAGACAGATCAAAATTACTACTCCAACGAGAAACTTACTGGATACATCGTTTAGACACTGTCACCCCAAAGGGACTAAATGAATACATCTCATTCACTATGTTTTTATGAGTGTAATCTGGTAGCCTTACTCCGTCCTTCAAATATTGATATAGATATTTACCCTTGGTCTCTCAGTCACCTACTACCTTTGATCTCATTGGTTCATATTGTATGACATATATCTTTATATCTTAATGTTTACATTTTTGTCTTCGATCGATCAGCTTTACTGGTATGTTATTGAGGCTTTTTGCCGGATATCGTTTTTTTATGTTATCGTTTTTTTATGTTCACGTTCCCTCACACATACATTCAGATCACTTGGTCACAGGTGGATTGGTTCTTTTCGGCATATGGCCTGACTTGATATCCTTTGACATACCAGAAATCCTCCGTTTGAATATGTGCTCATATTCATTTGTTTTTATACCACACGTTATGATCTCCTTGTGGGATCTCGTAATTTGTTCCACACTACATGTTTCGATGCACGGGTTTTCCGGTTCACTCACTGTTTACCCACTGTGTTTACACTCTATCACTTAGCAACCGTACGGTCATTTTCACGGAGTTGATACTCCATCTCTTAGCAACCATGACGTACACACGTACGCACGTCGTAGGAGTCACGTGAAGGGGTGTAACACTTCCGGGTTCGAGTAGCCGCACACACGAGATTGGTGAGTTGCTCATTAATGTTTTGCTATTTAAACTTTGTTTTCACACACATTATTTGATCTTGAAAAAGACCCTAAGGGGTCGAAACGTCGATTTGATTTGATGATTTGATGTAACTTTTGTCACAGTAAACACTGAATAAGAAGTCCTTTTGGAGTGCTCTGATTTTTTCGTTTGTATATATATCTTGGACGCCGGCAGCACCAAAGGCAGGAATTTTTTCACAGCCATTTAAGGGTGAGTGCCCAATTCATATTTTTTCTATATATATATATATATATATATATATATATATATATATATATATATATATATATATATATATACACACACACATACACCCACAAACTATGAAACCACATATTTACAGTGCTGTATATAGCGCAAGGCACACTTTCATGGAGGCGGCAAAAAAGCCCCCCCCCCCCCCCAACCGCCCTGGCAAATGCCTTGCCAGCCTCTTGTCCTGGAAGGCCCAGGAGCTGGCCGGCTAGCCACCTCAGGGCCACCCCGAGGCTGGCATGCGCTAATGTTTCATGTGAGCGGTGAGGGAGCACTCTCCCCTGAGCTCTACCTGCTCAGCACCCTCACGCGCACTGCAGTGATGCTAGAGCCGGAATATGACGTCACTCCGGCCCCGGCATCACTAAGAGGCATGCAAGGGAGCTGAGCAGGGAGATCTGAGTTCCCTCGCCACCCGCCTCCACTGCTCACCTGTTTGCCAGACCTCCTGACTGCCCGCCAAGCTGCAGCCAGCCCCACTGGGCCACAGGGAAAAATCCACTCCAGCACTCCCAAAGGTTTTTTTATTTTTATAAATTGTGAGTGTGTGTCTGTTAGAGTGTGTTAATGTGTGTGTTGGTGTGTGTCTGTTAGTGAGTATTAGTGTGTCTGTTAGTGAGTGTGTTAGTGTGTGTATGTTGGTGTGTGTGTGTCTGTTAGTGAGTGTTAGTGTGTGTCTATTAGTGTGTGTCTGTTAGTGAGTGTGTGTGTGTGTCTGTGAGTGTTAGTATGTGTCTGTTAGTGTAAGTGTGTGTTAGTTAGTGTGTCTGTGAGTTTTAGTGTGTCTGTTAGTGAGTGTTAGTGTGTGTCTGTTGGAGTGTGTATGTGTAAGTGAGTGTGTGTCTGTCAACGAGAGTGTATACGTGTTTGTCAGAGAGTGTGCATGTGTCTGTCAGTGAATGCGTTTCTGTCAGTTAGTGTATATATGTGTCTGTCAGTGAATATGAGTATCTGTGTAACTGTGAGTGTAAATGTGTATGATTGAGTGTGTATGTCTGTGAATGTGTGTTTCAGTAAAAGTGTGTGTTGGTTAAACAATGTGTGTGATGATGACTGTGTATCTGTGAGTGTATGTCAGTGCATGCATCAGTGAGGGCGTGTGTCTGTCAGGAAGGGGGGGGCGGTTTCTGAGTTTTGTTATGCTTAGGGCAGCACAAAACCAGAATACACCACGGCATACACACACACACACACACACACACATACATATCATCCTATCCTTTACATAAACATATTTCTGTGGCATCTACAGTAAGATTAGCAATCACTACATTCAGTAAATCCTTTATGGTCTATTCCCATTCCCGTTGAATAAAAAAAACAAAAAAAAAAACAAAAGACACGTAAGGAGATCAGAGAGGAAGCTACATGGATGAAAACAATGTACTGTCACTGAAGTGGTTAAAGTCAGCAGTGCATTCAATATCCAAATCACGCCCACATAGCAGTCTTTTATATGCTCAACTGGTGCCAAGCACTGACATCCACTGTAGTCTCTAGAACACCACGATCTCTCCTTTAGTCTGAAAGAGAGAAGAGCACAATCCTGTTATGTTTCCCAAGGATGAGTCATTTCCTAGCAATAATCTGGAGATTCAATTTATTGTCATTTTGCTGATACGAAGCCTAGTTTAGCTTCTCAGCAGAGTAACAGGACAACATAACCTCTCCTGGCTGTCCATTAATCATTAGGAATTGTTACGAAATGAACAAACAGAGTGGGAGTTGCATTTGCAAGCGGCCTTTAGCTGTCTTCAGTTCAATGAAATTATCCTGTGTGAAGGCTTGTTTTATGAGATTGGTTTATTTGTAACTAAATGACTTCCTCCTCTGTTTGATAAGCTCAAATATTTGCAGCTGATAGTTGCAATGTCCTATTTGTTAAATTGCCCTAGAAATTGCCTGGTTCATTGCGTCTGTTCAGAGTGAAGGAAATGTAATGAAAATGTGTATTTTAGTTATGAAAAAATGCATTACAACATATGTAGTATATTTTTTTATTACCCAGATAATTGATATGAATTCATTTTTTCCCATAGTATTTGACTTTAGAAAATGTAAATTTGCCTGAAGAGCTGTTGACAATGTCTCCAACCTCATCTGTAGAGTCCCAAAGCAGGGGAGCATAAATAAGTGGCCCTTTTTTGCACATGACATTTGCAGATCTCTGTGGCTGGTCCTGCTCAGACAAAGCATGCAACATGTATAGATTTGACAATGGTGGCTGCTGGAGTTGCGAGATATTTCTTCAACCTTGATCAATATGACTTGCACAATATGACAGTGTTCACAGAAATCTGTGAGGTGCAGACCCTGTTTCCCAATGACTGCATCAACACTAATGGCACAACCTCAGGAACATCAGATATTGTCATTACATCATTTTAATGAATTTATAATGCTGAGTTCTATGCATGTTTTACTAAAGATGCCTGAGGAAGACATAGCTGTGGTTGAGAGTATGGAATTCACGAGGGATTTAGTGCATGTTTTTGTCTTGTCTATATGTATGGAAGAATGACGTTTAGATTTGTGTGCGAGAAAAGCCATGTCCTAGTTTAAGTGCACAGCTAGTTCTACATCTATTCTGCTCTGTCTAGCCTGTAGCTCAGCAATCCCATTGGCTCCATGAGGTCTACCTCTTTATCATGGGTCCTAATTATGTTTTTGAGGTAATTTTGAGGTAATTGCTATATCTATTTTTTCATTTGAACTCCACCATAATTAAAAGAGCAGTAGATATACATTTCAATTAATCTGTGCAAACTAAATATTTAACCTTGTGCTAGATGACTATGAATTCAAATAAAGTTCTAGCTAGCACATGACTGTGCCTAGAAATTGCTGGTACATATTAAAACGCGACAAAATGTAAGTGTGTCTCTTTGGGTATTTAAAATGTTGTAAATAATGCGGATTTATCCCACACTGCTTCTCATTCAGTGCAAATATATAATTGACTCAGTAAGAGTGACATAAAAATGGAATGCAAATTGGAGGGGCTGGCGTAAGTCCATGTGGTTGACTCTTGGCAGAACCTGGTGGAAGACCTCTGTTATGTTCTGGGTTCTGGTTTTGGAACTTTTTTTTAAAACCAAACATCCTATTAACCAATGTGGGAGCTTTTTTCACTCTTAATGTGGAAAGCTTTAAAAACAAAAACAAAAACAAAACAATACTGCTGCAACACATCAATATTTTGTATATAAATATTCAAACATCCATTGTTCCAAGGTAAGCAAATCGAGATTAACAAAAATAATTTAAGTTATTTACATTGAAAACATTAAATAATGCATCACTTCACTAGATTGTAGTTATTTTACTGTCTATGTCTTGGATTGACTGCAATAGTAGCTTAGTTTTAAGGAGAAGTTATCCCCTTGTAAGGACCATTTTAAAACAGTTTCGCTTCTTACCTTGGGTCTGCTGGACTCAGTGAGAACCAGGAACTCTCTTCATTAGCTAAGATAGAAGGTAAGGGCTTAGCTCATTGGCTGGAAGCAACCAGCTGTTGTTTTCAGTCCACACGAGCTTGCGCAACACTGCAGGGCTTGGTTCAGAAGAGCTAATGGAAGCACCTCCTTACCGGCTTTCGCTGAGTTGTAATGGAGGAAGGGAGGGCACCCAGCAGACTCTAGGTAAGCAGTTAGACCAATTTAAAATGGTTGAACTCCTTATAATAGGGATGTGGGTATCAGGGCGCACCTTAGTGGTTATGATGTTTGGAGTGTTCCTTTAACTTAACAAAGCAACAATGGAAAGTCATTGTTTTGGATTTTCTTTTTCCTATAAAGCATGTTTCTGAGTCCCCTTAAAATATATGGTGCAACGGTGCTGTATTGATCCTGATGAAAGCCACAGACGTTGGCTGAAACGTTGATCATATTTTAAAGGAATGAAATAAAGGGACCTTTTAAAAGAAAACAAGACTGTGAGTGCAAGCCTTTCAATATTTGTTTGATATGATAAGTTATGTGTGTGTGTATATATATATATATCCTGATGAAAGTCCACATGCTGGACTGAAACGTCGATCGGTTTTATGGAGTAAATAAACGTTTTAAAGAATCTACCGTGAGTGCAGCCACATTTCTTTGATATATATATATATATGTATATAAACAAATTCGATATATATATATATATATATTAATAATAAATAAATAAAAAAGTGTAAAATAAAAGTTTATTTTTAATTTTTATTTTTAAATGGGCCTATTCCATGGGCCTGGAGCTGCAGCTCCATCAGCCCCTATGTTAATCCGGCCCTGGGGACCTATTAACACTATAGTGCCAGGAAAACGAGTTTGTTTTCCTGGCACTATAGTGGTCCTTTAAAAATAAAGAATGTTTAAGAAGGATTACAGTACCAAAATATATAAAAATATATAGCGTAAAGGAAATATAAAATACTATAGTATAGCTTTAGGGCTTTTTTTAGTATTGTGTGTGCAGGAATGCCATGTACTAGCCAAACCTGTACTAAGTGGACTAGATTCTAAGAAACAGGACATTGGAGATAAAAAGACCTTTAATGACACCTCCCATATTTCTTCCCATTCTACAATATCAAGTGTTTCACCTATGTCCCCTTCCTACTAGGATACATAGTTTTAAAAAAAGATTTTGCAGATATGCATGTACTGTGTTATTTTTTTATAATTTGATATATTCTTTTACCTTATCAAATGCATCCCGTCTTTCTGTTTTGTAATCTTCTCACGTACTAACATGTGTGCTCCTTTTCCAGTTGTATTTTTATACTAATGAAAAAACAATATATTTAGAAGAAGCATTGATGAAAAAGTAGTCATGATTTTAAACAGCAGAAGAGAAAGAGTTCAAGACTTCATATGCAATGCTTCTGGAATATGATCTGTGGCGGAACCAACCTCGCCACTGTGAACAGGAGAAGCCTGGTTGCTAGCCTCCTGCCCTGCGACTATGGCCCTTGGGTGTATTAACCCTGTAAGAAGTGTATTTGGGCACAATGGATTTTTGTATGCTGTTCCTGGCCCTTTAAATACTTGGGAGCAGTGTTACAACTTTTAAACTGGCACTTCGAATGCAGCCGAAGTCGTCGAAGTGCCGAAGTCGTCAAAGTGCCGAAGTCGTCGAAGTGGGCGCCATTCGACAAACGAACACGTGGCGGCGGCCATTTTAACCTATTCGAACGCGGTCAGCGGTGTGTGCAGCCAAATCTATGGAACTGTTTGCGGCTACCCAAATGCACGAACACTGCTGACCCGTACCTTCTTCAACACTGCGGATGGAGACTAAGTCCCGTTCGAAGATTCTAACGCTCGTTCGAATGGGACATAGTCGTTTTCTCGGTGTAAAATAGACCGACCGCACAGCCCAAATCCATGGAACTGTTTTGGGCAAAAAATTTGCTTGCGGTCGGTCATAAAGGACTTCCAGCTAACTCTAACCCCTGGATGGAATTGGCTGAATTTTGGACATGTAAGTAAAGCATGCTGATTATTAATATGTGTTTTTTATGAAGATTGAATGTATAGTTTTGGAGTTATAAAAATGTATACAAATGTATACGTTTTAGCTTGGAGATAATGGAGGAGATACAGTAAGAAACTCAATTATCTCCCAAGCAGAGGGGAGGGAATTTGTGGGATTTAACCGTTGTCTGGTTGGTGAATGCCTAATTGCCTGTGGGCGTCTCCCTTGCAGGGGAGCACTGCATAAAAGCAGAGTACCTACCATTAAACATGAGTTCTACTTTACCCTCAATTTGGAGTGCCGTCTCTTATTGGGGGAATCTTCTACAAGGGATTGCTATGCTTGTCATATTCCCTTGCTAAATCACTGCTAAGTTCTCGTAAGCGCTTGTTCCTGTTTTGCTCTCTGGAGGAGTCTACGGTGGTTATGGTGTCTGCTGCAGTGCTTGGAGTCCTCAGGAAGCGCTAGGAGCATCCTTCAACGGAGGTACCCAGTCGGGGTACCAGGTGATACGTTACATGATCGATGCATGCAATGCCTGTGTTTAAAATTACTATTAAGAACTTGTAGAAATCAAGTAGATACTTTATTACTTGAGATAAATTATTTCCATTATTTAATTCCATAAACTTCTACAGGAATCTAGGGCCTTGTGTGTACAACATTTCTTTCGCTTAGGTTCATGTAAATGGATGGAAAGGCCATGTAGAAAATACATTATCTGAGATGATAAAAATAAAGTAAAAATGTCAAAAGAAGAGTAGTGAACTTTACATTAACATATTTTAACAATGAGGCTATATTTGGTCCTTAAAATACCTCTTTTTTTTGTCTGTTTAAGTAAAGATGTTGCATATCCCATCTGAACATGTCTAAGAGTAAATTCCCAGATTTTACTATTAACATGACGTAAAGTCATGATTTTATTAAAGACACGGAGGCAAGTATTATGCATAACTCGTTCTTTAATTCTCTCAGCAGCAAAGATAGAGGTGAATATAAATATCTCAAAATTAGAAAAAAACTGTATAGTACACAAGCAACCAATCCCATAACCGAGGAAGTGATTTTAAAAGGCTTGTGTCTCCCAAGATCCCCCCCTTTCTTGCGGAAATCGAAGACCAGGAATCAGGAACCAAACTCAGCCAACGGAGCTAACAGGAAAACCAGAACGGAAAATGATAACTTCACGCTAAAACGGGGAACAGGGAAGAAATATGGTAATTTCCAAACTCCAAACTGGAATGTTCACAACACAATAATGTAAATCTCGTTGCTATGTAATCAAACCTATACTCTTCCAAATGTCGTCTATTCGCAACCAGCCCCACAATCCGGACGACGAGTGGGGATAATACTCGCCTCTGTGTCTTTAATAAAATCAGGACTTTACATCATGTTAATAGTAAAATCTGGGAATTTTTTTAAAGACACGGAGACTCCTATTATGCAAAGCTGAGCCACCACCTGTAGCAAATGAGTACTTATCTGGTCTGAGAGCAGCAAAGAAAGAGGGGGATCTTGGGAGACAAAAGCCTTTTATAGTCACTTCCTCAGTTATGTGATTGCTTGCTTGTGTACTATACGTTTTTTTCTCATTTTGAGATATTTATATTCGTCTCTATCTTTGCTGCTGAGAGAATTAAAGAAAGAGTTATGCATAATAGGAGCCTCTTGTTCTTAATAAAATCATGAATTTATGTGGAATAGAATATCTGGTTCTGGTATAATATTTGCAGTCTAAGCTTCTCCACTTAGAGGTGTTATCTTACATAGGGTGGCATTATTTATATCCACTACAGGTTAACTAAAATAGTTTTCAAATTATAATTGTTTCTTCACATTTAGAGCCCCAGACTCTAGTATCCCTACTTTGGTGAATAATTATAGTCCATCAGCTGTCCCTTTCCACAAATTGCAATGTTATCAATAATAGACCATAACAAAAATGGCTTGCTATGTGGCTTGGTGGATAAGGACTATATATATATACACCCTCTGATATGCCTGTGACATATGTGATGAACTACAGAATTTTTTTTTTTTTTGGTTATTTATCCATTAGAACTCAGCAGTGCATGTGGCAACATAGGTCTTGTCTTATAACTTCAGTTCATGAATCAAAAGTACTTTGAATATATTCTAAGCAGCTCATTGGTGGCAATAACACCTATGTGCCACTATTCTATCCTTCCCCTCTAAGAATTTCCTGTTGAAAATTAACCATATTCTGGAATAATTTTAATCAGTATGCTTTCTTCAAGAAAGCATATCAATTAAACTGTTAGCAGGTTTTTATACCCCACCCCCATGACTCCTTATCTGCAACTGTCAAAAATTACCTACTAAGCCCTCAGTGAATACTTTTCTAACAACCTACTTCATACCCCTACTTTTACCCTTTGTGTCACTATACCCCACTCCCTCTAGAATGTAAGCTCATGGAGCAGGGCCCTCTCTGTTCCTGTACGTCCAATTGTCCGGTTACAATTGCGTGTCTTTTAGTCCACCCATTGGACAGCGCTACGGAATCTGATGGCGCTGTATAAATAATAAAATAATAATAATAAAATAATACTATCCTTTGAAATATAAAAAAAAATTCCAAAAAAAGAAAAAAGAGGAAATTTTTTTTAAACCATACCCCTGTGAACTCCTTGAATTGATAAAAACAATGGCAGCAGTGATGTTTAAAGGTGGTGGGCACTACCCCCTATGCATGTTGGGCTATAACAACTTAACCCCATGATGTGCTATGCCCAGTTCAAAATCAGCTTCATCTCCTCTGCACGCAGGACAAGGAACCACCCAGAGCCATTTCACAGATCTACTCGACCCTAGTCACGAGCAGATACCTGCTAGCGCCCCCATGCATCAGGAACAGGGAGGAAGACATGACCTAGGCAGACTGGGATAAAACCATTACCCTGATACAAAAAACACAGAGCTCGGCGCGTCTGCAAGAAAACTCATACAAGATACTCACCAGGTGGTACCTGACACCGATGGTGCTCCACGCCATGAACCCAGAAATCCAAGACACATGCTGGAGATGCGAGGAGGAGGCAGGCACGTTCCTGCACGTATGGTGGACATGCGCCCGAATCAAACCATTCTGGGAAAAGATCTGGGAAATAATACAAAACGTTACAGACGAGCTCCTACCACGGTCCCCGGCCACCTTCCTTCTCCATCACACCAACATGCCAACACAAACATACCTCGACTCCTAAATGCAGCCAAGGTAACCATTTCCATCTACTGGAAGCAGACCAACACACCCCTGATAACACGATGGGTGAAAGAGGTATAAGCCACAAGGAAGTTCAAGGATATGAAAGCGAATACTCCGAACCACAGGGACCGATGCACCAAACGCTGGCTCCACTGGACGCGACTAACCACGTCCAACTCCTTCAGACACCACTTAGCCACATAGTAACCGGAGACAGGAGGAGAAGAGGACGACTAACCACGGTCCCCGGCCACCTTCCTTCTCCATCACACCAACATGCCAACACAAACATACCTCGACTCCTAAATGCAGCCAAGGCAACCATTCCCATCTACTGGAAGCAGACCAACACACCCCTGATAATACGATGGGTGGAAGAGGTATAAGCCACAAGGAAGTTCAAGGATATGAAAGCGAATACTCCGAACCACAGGGACCGATGCACCAAACGCTGGCTCCACTGGACGCGACTAACCACGTCCAACTCCTTCAGACACCACTTAGCCACATAGTAACCGGAGTCAGGAGGAGAGGAGGACGACTAACCCAGACGGACGAGCAGGGGACGGTGGGACACGTCGAACCGTGTAGGCGACCGGGGGCAAGACCGTCAATCACCCGACCCTTCCAACCCCAGCCCCCACCCACCCACAACACCACACTAAACAGGCAACAGCAGACATCGGAGATGGGCATGACCCCACCAGATACGACAACGTACACGTGCCACACGCACATGGTCACCCACAGAGGCCACACTCACAGGCAGCGACGACCTGGCGCAACACAGCCACCCAGAGGCACAACTAATAACCTAAAAACACATATAACTACACCCCAAACCTAACCTCAACCCCACCCAATCCACAGACACACACACAACGACACACACAAAATCGACTTAACGAACTAGGACGAGACCGAACGAGATAGGACACCACACCGCTTGCGGATTCACAGGCCCTGGACGAGCCAAACTAAGGAACACACCACAACACCAACACGGAAACCACAACACAGACACACACATGATACTTACTCATGTATTGAAAACAGTGCCTCTGCGTAGGCGATCACCGGCTTAAACACAAATACATTTGCAATGGAATTTATGTTGTGAAAACAATAAACATATTCAAAACAAAATCAGCTTCATCACCAGTCATCAATAAAGGGCAGATTAGAAACTACACATATAATCACAAAAACATAAAGCCAATATGTAGAAATTAAACAAACACTATAGGGGACCTCAGTGGTGGAATCAGGTAAGTGTTTAATCCCCCCCTTTTTTTTAACCCTTTCATGGTCGGGGGAGGGGGACATGGAATTAGAAGGACATTGTAGTGTTATAAAAGTTTTGTATTCTAACACTATAGTGTTCCTTTAAGGAATGTTAGGCAGTGTAAATAGTTGCAAAAGTTGAATACACCTAATATGCCCTTGAAACATTTCCAGGATGATTTAGTGAATTATTAGCTTGTAGAAATAAAAAAATCCTATTTCTACAAAATCAAAATTGCATTTCATATAAGAAATGCATTTACTTTAATTTTCTTTTCTGTATTCACTGATTTGCCAAACACAACAGAATGACAAGTTAAATAAGGAGTGCTGGGTAACAATGCAGAAAAACTGAGTTTTATTCCCATTATGCTTCATTTCATCTTGTCCTTTACGTTTTCTATTATTAATACAGACATGTATTCATTGACAAATCTTGATTTATTTATGACTTCAGTAGAATAAGGCAAGCCTACATTTATTTTATCTACAATGCTAAAAGTTATTTTATTGTCAATCCTCCAATTGCCCTCAAGACAAATGACATGATTTTGCTTTTACTTCCATATAGAGATATAAATGAATCAATATCTATCACAGACCAGTTTGGGGCATGATTACCAGTTTACAAGTAAGCTCTGCCCTTAAGCTGTTTCTCTCTGCAAGGTCAGAGATTAAATTGAAAACTTTTTTTTTTAAATGCTCCTAAGTGGATTGACTTATTTAGAAAAGGGTTGTTATCTAAGACAAACACAGAGTATTTCCTGTTTAGACTATATATTTAATTTACAAGAGCTTTCACTCCTTGTCATGCGGTTACTTGGCTAAAAAATTGTGTAAACATCCTGTAATTTACTGTATTGGCAAAAAAATTTGAACTTTATTCCATTTGCTGGAGAGGCTCTTATACCTGCCAACTTTTAGATACAGTGTACATTATATTGGTGATTAGTATAAACCTTGTGAAATGAAGCAATGGAATCTGTAAGCGGTTTAATAACTGTTAGAGTTGTAAGCAGTCTTCAATATTGATGTCCCAAACAGTTTGCCGGGAACCGTTCGCCGGCGAACATAGCGTGTTCGTCATCATTGAGTAAACTTTCACCCTGTACCTCACAGTCAGCAGACACATGCCAGCCAATCAGCAGCAGACCCTCCCTCCAAGACCTTCCCACCTCCATGACAAATAGGGGGCGGACCGAACATCGCGCATATTCGCGACCGCGAACACGCTATGTTCGCCGGCGAACGGTTCCCGGCGAACTGTTCGGGACATCACTAGTCTTCAACTTATCCCAAACTAAAGAAGAGGCATTTTATGTCAGTGTCACCTGTTAGTATTTCAGGTAATGTATTGTATTTTTTTTTTATATTCCCAGACCAGATTACAGAGGCTGCATGCGATCTTTGTTGTTTATTTTATTGATTAAGCATTAAAATGAAAAATTGCTTTGTCTTGTAGCCCCTCCAGATTAGGAAGAGGCTCCAGAAGAACCTCAGATTTTGTTGCGCAAACCCGTATCCAGTAATACTTCATGGGATCTGTAATTCAGGACACTGTAGCGGTTCTTTTCATCTCAGGGAATGAATTTCTGGATAATCTGATATCAATCATACTGTAGCAGCAATTGGTTTATTCACAATGCTGTTCACAGTTTTACGAAAGAGGCTGTGCACAACATTCATCCAAGATTACAACCATATGTGTGTGGACTTCCTTGCACCATAACGTTTTCAAATAGCATACATTGTTTTAGATCTCAGAGTGTCTCATTCAAATGCAATTAAAATGCTGTTTTAAAAAACAAAACAAAAAATATGTCTTCAATGTCCTTAAAAAAAAACTGAACTGCGGCAAAAATATTTGAGTTATATTGATTATATTTGATTATTTTATTATAAATGTAGGTACTCCCAAACACTAAATACTTGTTATCCACAAGCAACCCCTTGTACTAACTTCCACTAACACTGTACATTGGTATATGTTGCTTTCTTACTTGTCTTTTTTCAAGTCCCATTTTGGATTGCATTTTTAGGCTCTGGGGTCATATGGTTGTGGTGTTATTATTCTATAACCCTACTTAATGGTAACTTTTTTTTAAAAAACAACTTTTTAAATGTGAGTTTTGCAAAATGACTTTGTCCCTTTTTTCCTTCAGTACACAAATAAGTAGAAATACTTTTTTTCATATATTTTGCAATACATGAAATCTAGTCCATAAAGCCTCATCCACTGTAATAAATCCTCGAGTTATGATTGCTAGCTTGTATAAGAACTGATTTCTATGTCAGTAGCCACTATTAACTGATATAATACCTGTAAAATTATTGAAACTATAAGCTGATCCCCTGCGTTCAAACGCTACAAGATGTTTCAATGGGTCATATCATCCGTAGAGTCAGGAAGGAGGAGGAGTGAATGGACTACTATGTTACTGTTACATTAGCAATCCAGAGTTTGGGTTTTTCCTATCCTTTTCTTTGTGAGGAAGTAGTTTTATTATCAGAAAATTTGAAAAAAAAGCAGCAATAAACTATTTATTACAAAAAAACGATACAAACACATAATACATACTAACAGAAATGTTAAAAGTCAATCTTTCTAGGATTTAAGTTTAATTGTAATTCAACAATGTAGCACAGTTGTTTAAAGCAACATTACAAAAAATACTTACTCACAAAAACAGCAAGCAGAGTAGAACAATATTTAACCCCTTAACGACGAGTGACGGACGAGGTCCGTCACTCAGGGGAAACCCTTAACGACGAGTGACGGACCTTGTCCATCGCACCGTAAAATTAACCCTAGATCACCGCAATCGCGGCGATCGCGGGGTTAATGGTGCTCCGGTCTTCCTCTGTATTAGAGGCAGACCGGGAGCACCGGATCGGGCTGTCCCAGCACATGTGCCCGCTCTGACAGCATGTCAGAGCGAGCACATGTGCTGTGTATACTCACCTTCTGCCTCCCTGCACTTCCGGGTTAGGTGTAAAGTGCAGGGAGATGGATTAGTGCTGATCTGCTTCCCTGTGTAAAAAAAAAAATAAAGTTTATTTAAAATCCCACCCCCCTTTACCATTTTAATAAAAAATTAACACCTTCCCTGCCAATTGATCACTGACTACAGTGATCAATTGGCAGGGATTGCATTTTACTATGATCTGATTTTTTTTTAACCCCTGAGGGTTAATTCTTTTTTTTTTTTATCCCTCAGGGGTTAAATTTATTTTATTAATTAATTTAAGTATTTTAAAATTATATATTTAGCTAGCTGGGGAGGGTGGAAGTTAGTGGGGAATTGGGGGATTTGGTGTTAGGCTAACTAGGGGTTAACGTTAAAAAAAGTTTTAAAATAAGCTTTAAAAAGTTAGAAATTAAGTTAAAAAAAGTTTTAATAACGTTTAAAGGACCACTTTAGGCACCCAGACCACTTCAGCTTAATTAAGTGGTCTGGGTGCCAGGTCCATCTAGGATTAATCCTTTTTTTTTTTTTTATAAACATAGCAGTTTCAGAGAAACTGCTATGTTTATAATAGGGTTAATCCAGCCTCCAAATCCTCTAGTGGCTGTCTCACTGACAGCCGCTAGAGGCGCTTACCAGTGGCGTACATACCGGGGTCGCAGGGGTCGCGGCTGCGACCGGGCCCGGCCCACCAGGGGGCCCGGCCGCCCTGCGACCCAGGTATGTACCCACAGGGCCAGCCTCTTCTCCTGGGGGGCCCAAGAGCCGGCCACCTCAGGGCCCCCAGAGGCTGGCCCTGCTGTCACCCGGCTGGCTGGTCCTGCGGGCGCGTGAGGGAGCACTCTCCCCTGGGTGCTCCCTCCCTCTTCAGCTCCCTCGCGCGCCGCACTGAAACCGGAGCCGGAAGATGACGTCATCTTCCGGCTCCGGTATCAGTACGCGGCGCGCGAGGGAGCTGAAGAGGGAGGGAGCACCCAGGGGAGAGTGCTCCCTCGCGCGCCCGCAGGACCAGCCAGCCGGGTGACACCACTGGACCCCAGGGAATCCCCTCAGCTCTCCCACAGGTAAGGAGGCTGGGGGGATTAAATAAAAAAAACAAAAAATAAATAAACGTGTGAGTGTATGTTAGTGAGTGTGTGTTAGTGAGTGTGTGTGAGTGTGTGTTAGTGTGAGTGTGTGTTAGTGTGTGTGTGAGTGTGTTAGTGTATGTTAGTGAGTGTGTGTTAGTGTGATTGTATCTTAGTGTGAGTGTATGTTAGTGAGTGTGTGAGTGTGTGCGTGAGTGTGTTAGTGTATGTTAGTGAGTGTGTGTTAGTGTGAGTGTATCTTAGTGTGAGTGTATGTTAGTGAGTGTGTGAGTGTATGTTAGTGAGTGTGTGAGTGTATGTTAGTGAGTGTGTGTGAGTGTGTGTGAGTGTGTGAGTGTGTGTTAGTGTGTGTGTGAGTGTGTTAGTGAGTGTATGTTAGTGTGTGTGTGTTTTAGTGTGAGTGTATGTTAGTGAGTGTGTGTGTGTTAGTGAGTGTGTGTGTGTTAGTGTTAGAGTGTGTGTGTTAGTGTTAGAGTGTGTGTTAGTATTAGAGTGTGTGTGTTAGAGTGTGCGTGTTAGTGGTAGAGTGTGTGTCTGTGTGCGTCTGTTAGTAAGTGTGTATGTATGTTTGTCACTGAGTGTGTGTCTGTCAGTTAATGTGTGTGTCTTAAGCACTTACCTTTCTCCAGCGCCGGACTCCCTTGGCACTCAGGATCTCTCCGCCCCGATCCGCCTCTCAGCTCCGAATGCGCATTCGTGGCAAGAGCCACGCGCGCATTCAAACCGCCCATAGGAAAGCATTACTCAATGCTTTCCTATGGACGGTCAGCGTCTTCTCACTGTGATTTTCACAGTGAGAATCGCAGAAAATCCTCTAGCGGCTGTCAATGAGACAGCCTCTAGAGGCTGGATTAACCCTCAGTGAAACATAGCAGTTTCTCTGAAACTGCTATGTTTTCAGCTGCAGGGTTAAAACTAGAGAGACCTGGCACCCAGACCACTTCATTGAGCTGATGTGATCTGGGTGTCTGTAGTGGTCCTTTAAGTGAATGTGTTTATGCATGCACTGGCGTACATACCGTGGTCGCAGCCCTGCGACCAGGTGCCCGCCGCCATGTGTTGCGGCCCCAGCCCGCGCAGAGTAAGCGCGCGCACGGGGGGGCCCACGGATCAGTTTTCGCACCGGGGCCCCATGGGTTGTGTGTACGCCACTGGCGCTTGCGTGATTCTCACTGTGAAAATCACAGTGAGAGCACGCAAGCGTCCATAGGAAAGCATTGTAAATGCTTTCCTATGAGACCGGCTGAATGCGCGCGCAGCTCTTGCCGCGCATGCGCATTCAGCCGAAAGGGAGGATCAGAGGCGGAGAGGAGGAGGCGAGTTCCCCGCCCGGTGCTGGAATAAAGGTAAGTTTTAACCCTTTCCTCATCCTTGAGCCC
The DNA here is from genome assembly GCF_036172605.1 of Pelobates fuscus. Taxonomy (NCBI): domain Eukaryota; kingdom Metazoa; phylum Chordata; class Amphibia; order Anura; family Pelobatidae; genus Pelobates; species Pelobates fuscus. Next base: position 350,799,025 of record NC_086317.1, on the reverse strand, counting down.
GGCGGGAGGGGGTCCCTGAGGGTGGGGGCACCCTCAGGGCACTATAGTGCCAGGAAAACGAGTATGTTTTCCTGGCACTATAGTGGTCCTTTAAGTAAAAAAAAAAAAAAAAATACACCCCCCTTTACCCAGTCCAAATAAAAATTAACCCCTTCCCTGCCAGTCGATCACTGCCTACAGTGATCAAAACACAGATCACAGTATTATACTGTGATCTAATTTTTTTTAACCCCTGACGATTAACTTTTATTTATTTTTTAATCCTCAGGGGTTCAATTTATTTAATTAATTAATTAATTTAAATATTGTATAATTAAATATTTTTTTCTAGCTGGGATGTGTGGGAGTTATGGGAAAATGGGGAATTTACGGTTAGTGCTGCTTACTGCTAGTTAGGGGTTAACGGTAAAAAAAAGCTTAGAAAAATGTTAAATCTGTAAAAAAAAGTTTTAAGAAAGTTTAGGAAAGTTTAAAAAAATTAATAAGCAAAACAAAAGTTTAAAAAATAGTTTTAAAAAGTAAAAAAAGTTAAAAAAATACATTTAAAAACGCTCATTACCACTACACCTAGAACAAACTAGAGAAAAAAATGATCTCACGCTAAGGTTCAAAATATGCCTTTTGAATTACCCCAGGGTGTATTCTTTAATAAATAGTATGTGTTTGTGGGGAAGTTTCAATAACCAACCATCTAAACTACTCCAAATTGGAACATGGACACAGGGTAAAACTTCAAAGTTAGAAAAAAACTGAATGGCTGCGTCTCAAATGTGCCTCTTCAACATCCACATTTACCTGGCAAAGGTACATACAGGGGTATTGCTGTACTCAGACCACATAGCTGAGCAACATATGAAGTATTATACAGTCGTAGCACACATAAGGTTTGCAAAATATACTGTGCAAACTCACTTTGTGTGTCAAAAAGGCCGAAAAAACGCTTATTACCACTACACCTGGTACAAGCTAGCGGAAAAATGATCCCACGCTAAGGTTCAAAATATGCCTTTTGAAATACCCTGGGATGTCTTCTTTAAGAAATGGTATGGCTTTATGGGGTATTTGGATCATATAGCCTGGTAAAATACTCTGAAATGGGACATGGGCACAGCGTAAAAATTTAAAGTTTGAAAAAAAACTGGAATGGCTGTGTCCCAAATGTGCCCCTCCGATGTCCACATATAACTGGCAAAGGTACATACGGGGGTATTTTTGTACTCAGCCGACATAGCTGAGCAACATATGAAGTATTATAGAGTGGTAGTACACATAAGGTTTGCAAAATATACTGTGCAAACTCACTTTGTGTGTCAAAAAGGCAGAAAAAACACTTATTACCACTACACCTGGTACAAGCTAGCGGGAAAAATGATCCCACGCTAAGGTTCAAAATATGCCTTTTGAAATACCCTGGGATGTCTTCTTTAAGAAATGGTATGTATTTGTGGGGTAGTTTGAATTATATAGCCTGGTAAAATACATGGGCACAGCGTAAAAATGTAAAGTTTGAAAAAAACTAGAATGGCTATGTTCCAAATGTGCCCCTCCGATGTCAACATATACCTGGCAAAGGTACATACAGGGGTATTTTTGTACTCAGCTGACATAGCTGAGCAACATATGAAGTATTATACACATAAGGTTTGCAAAATATACTGTGCAAACTCACTTTGTGTGTCAAAAAGGCAGAAAAAAACGCTTATTACCACTACACTTGGTACAAGCTAGCGGAACAATAATCCCACGCTAAGGTTCAAAATATGCCTTTTGAAATACCTTGGGGTGTCTACTTTAAGAAATGGTAGGCCTTTGTCGGTTAGTTTGAATTTAAAACCTGCGAAGATGCTTGTAAATTGCACATAGGTACAGCGTCAAAATTCAAAGTTCTGTAAAAACTGATATGGCTTGGTCTCCTATATGGCACTGTAGCTTCACAAAATAGTGCCAAAGACATTCATTGGGGATGTCTTTGTACTCAGAAAACTTAGCTGAGCATAATTTGGGGGTTTTGAACTTAGTGGCACCTATGAAATATACAAAATGCCCAGCAAAAATGCAATCCGTATGTAAAAAAATGCCCAAAATTATTTTTTACCACATACTTTGGCATCTATTGGTGAAAGAAATGGGGGCATGCTAAGGCACAATATGCACCTTATGATATACCCTGGAGTGTCTACTTTTACAAATGGTAGGCCTTTGTGGGGTTGTTTTGAACAGTCAAACTACTATAATACCCCAAATGGAAGCATAGGCTCATTAAATCCGTCTCTCAAAATTCTACTGTGAATACTGAAAAGGAGAGGTCTCCTGTATGGCACTGTAGCTTCACGAAATAGTGCCAAAGACATACAATGGGGGTGTCCTTTTACTCAGAAGACTTAGCTGAGAATAATTTGGGGGGTTTGAACTTAGTGGCACATATGAAATATACAAAATGCCCAGCAAAAATGCAATGCGTATGTAAAAAATGCACAACATTTTTTTTTACCGCATACTTTGGCATATATTGGTAAAAAAAAATGGTGGCATGTTAAGGCACAATATGCACCTTATGAGATACCCTGGAGTGTCTACTTTTACAAATGGTAGGCCTTTGTGTGGTTGTTTTGAACAGTCAAACTACTATAATACCCCAAATGGAAGCATAGGCTCATTAAATCAGTTTCTCAAAATTCGACTGTGAATACTGAAAAGGACAGGTCTCCTATATGGCACTGTAGCTTCACAAAATAGTGCCAAAGACATACAATGGGGGTATCATTTTACTCAGCAGATGTAACTGAACACAGAATAAAACTTTGTACAGGAATAGCACACACCAACTTTACAAAATACACATGAGAAGTTCTTTGTTATAAGTCTGTGTGCCAAAACCCCCAAAAAACACAATTTTACTCCAATATTTAGCAGGGATTGGCGGTGAAATGGCTACGTAGAAAGTGTCAAAACAACCTTAGGTAAATAGCCTGTGGTGTCTACTTTATATAAATATATACTTTTGTGTGGCAATTTTGTTTTCTTTTATGGCTATTAAGCTTACAAGACAAACATACCAAATTCTAAAATCGCTCCACATTAAAAGTTTATTTTACTCCTTGTGCTTTGTGACCTGTAACTACCAAAAAAACCTTAAAATCCCAGACACATTATATATTCTGTAAATCAGAACAACTAAGTGAATTTATTTTGAATTCCTTTCCTTAACCTGCACTAATTGTGCACACATTACTATAGCAAAAACTGTAAAAAACACACAAAATGTTTCATTTTTTTTGCATTTTTCTGTATTTTTTTTTATAATAAATAAGCATTTATGTATATATATATATATATATATATATATATATATATATATATATATATATATATATATGTTACATCAAATTAAAGCCCTTTCTGTCCTTTAAAAAAACGGTATATAATATGCATCGGTGAAATAAATTAGTCAAATGCAAATTGCAGTTGAACGCAAACAGCAAAAAATGTAAAAAAAAATGCCGTTATCATTAAGTGAAAGACAAGCTTCCGGAGCTCTGTCCTTAAGGGGTTAAACATCTCATTTGTATAGTATATATTTAATGTAAACAAATATATTTTAATTATGCGGATTGCGCTCACTCACTAATACAAATCAAACATTTTAAGATCTGCACGAACAAAACTAGCAGTAGAGAATCTGTGTCTTATATAGAGTTTGTCCCTCTTAAAAGTAGACACTTGGGAGGTACAGTTTATATTATTTTAAAAATAAATAAAATGTTCCTGAAAAATGCTGTAATAAGGTCTGATAGGTGTTGATGTGGTGTGATGTGATCTTTTTACAGGTCAAGCAGCAGGAGAAGAACTCTCTTCAGTGCAATAAAAACAACATTGCATTGCTAGTATATAACAACAGAACATTTGTTTTCCTAGCAATGGGATGTCTGACAGTTGAATACATTTAAACATTTTACAGTACTCTGTTGTAGCCTTCCTACAGGAGTTTGATTAATATTAGAGATACACTATGGAACCAAAGACCCTGATTCAATCTAAATCTAAACCAGCTGTGGGTGAGGCTCATTCCTGGATTTGCTCCAACTTTTGCTGACAAACCTATAATGTTTAATAATTGTAACAATTTAGAAATTAGTAAAGCAAAACACTTTCCCATTCTTCTCATTACCCTAAAACTGCCTCCTTCCATTTCTATGCTTACATTGTTATTTCCTAAACTGAGAATTCAACGTTAATTAAAAAAACAAAATTAAAATTTAACCCCTTAAGACCGCAGCCAAATGTACAAGTTGTGATCCAAAAAAAAACGTAAACAAAACCTGGCATTTGCGCTATATGTCTGTCCAACCGTAATTCACCTCTTTCATATTAAATGCACCCACACTTATTATATATCATTTTATTCAGGGGAAACAGGGCTTTCATTTAACATCAAATATTTAGGTATGGAACATAACTTAATATGAATACAATATAAAAAAATGAGAGAAAATAAGATTTTTTTAAATTTTCTTAGTTCTATGTGACATTCTAACTGTGAATGTCATAATACTGTTTGCTTTTACTGCAATAAAATACACATATTTGTATTCAGCGATGTCTCACGTGTAAAACAGTACCCCCTATGTACAGGTTTTATGGTGTTTTGGGAAGTTACAGGGTCAAATAAAGCATGTTACACTTTTCAGTTTTTTCACATTGAAATTTGCCAGTTTGGTTACGTTGCCTTTGAGACTGTATGGTAGCCCAGGAATGAGAATTACCCCCATGATGGCATACCATTTGCAAAAGTAGACAACCCAAGGCATTGCAAATGGGGTATGTCCAGTCTTTTTTAGTAGCCACTTGGTCACAAACACTAGCCAAAGTTAACGTTAATATTTGTTTGTGTGTGAAAAATGCAAAAAACGAATTTGAAAGCCAATTTTGGCCAGTGTTTGTGACTAAGTGGCTACTAAAAAAGACTGAACATACCCCATTTCCAATACCTTGGGTTGTCTACTTTTGAAAATGGTATGCCATTATGGAGGTAATTCTTATTTCTGGGCTACTAAAAGGTTTCAAAGCCAACGTAACTAATCTGGCGAATTTCATTGTGAAAAAACTGAAACGCAAGCCTTATGTTTGACTCTGTAACTTTTGAAAACACCCTAAAACCTGTACATGAGGGGTAATGTTATACTCAGGAGACTTTGCTGAACACAAATATTTGTGTTTCAAAACAGTAAAAAGTATTACAGCAAAAATATCGTCAGTGTAAGTGCCGTTTGTGTGCGAAAAATGCAATAAATTTCACTTTCCCTGACGATATCATTGTTGTAATACATTTTACGGGTTTGAAACACAAATATTTGTGTTCAGCGATGTCTCCCGAGTAAAACAGTACCCCCCATGTACAGGTTTTATAGTGTCTTGGAAAGTTATAGGGTTAAATATAGTGCTAGCAAATTAAATTCCCTATACTTTCGGCCTGGGTTGTTAGGCAGGTCCCGCTAATTGTAATTAATTAGGATACCTAATTATGTAAAATTATTACATAAAATATATGTAAAATTATTATATATCCATGTGTGTGGATATATATATATATATATATATATATATATATGTATATAATTTTTTTACAATTATTTTTATTTATATATAGGTATACATATAGTGATGTATACGTATATACTTAGGTATATACATATATATATTATTTCGTTCTACGTGTATTTTGATATCAATATATATATATTAATATCAAAATACAGTTAGAACGAAATTACACACATATATATATTTTTAATTATTTTTTTTTTATTTTTTTATTTATTTTTTTAACGTATTTATATTTTTTTTATTATAAAATATATATATAATTATAATTATGTATATATTTAATCAATATCCTTCTACGTGTATTTTGATATTAATATATATATATAATTATATATATATATAAATATTAAAATACACTTAGTGTGTGTGTGTATATATATATATATATACATATATATATATATATATACTTAGATCATATATATAATATATATATAAATGATCTAAGTATATTTGATGTGTAACCGTAATTTATTTATTTTTTTAACTAATATTTTATTTTTATTACAGGAGAGGGGCAGAGACAGTGTCAGCCAGTGATTTTACATCACTGGCTGACACACAGGATCAGTGATCACAGTGACAGGCTGTCACTGTGATCACCTCCTGCAGATCACGGTAATTGGCCACAGGGGGAGTGCCTGGGTGGCCAGGCATGCCCCCCACCGTGATCTGCAGGGGGATCCTGCCTGGAGTTACTATGGGTCAGCCAATAGGCTGACACATAGTAACTCTGATCGCAGTGACAGGCTGTCACTGCGATCAGATCGCAGGGAGAGGCTGTCTCTGCATTCAGATCACAGAGACAGCCTCTCACTGCGATCATACTCTGCAGATCGCGGTCACTGACCGCAGGGGGACTGCCTGGGGGGCCAGGCATGTCCCCCGACCGCGATCTGCAGATTAAAAATGCCGCGGCTCCATGTGTCAGCCGATTTTAAAATCGGCTGACACATGGTAAATACCGATCGCAGTGACAGCCTGTCACTGCGATCGGAAGCTGCAGACCGCGGTCCCCAGGCACAGGGGGGCTGCCTGGGGGGCCAGGCATGCCCCCCGACCGCGATCTGCAGCGGCCATGTGCCGCCGGCCACGTGGGGGGTAAGACCGCCCAGGACGTACTATGCCGTCCTGCGGCGTTTAGAGCCGCCCAAATAAGGACGGCATAGTACGTCCTGCGGTCTTAAGGGGTTAATGCCAGAGGAGCTAATCTGAAAGCATAGTTGATTTAGAACATTTTTCCAGTTTGGCAAATTTGACCTTAAATTCTCACTTTAATGAAAAACTCTGCTAGTTCTCCTACTGTGTAGAACTGCAGAATCTGCTGCTATTTTGAGAAAAAAAAAAAAATCTTTTATCAATACAAAGTGCATGTATGATTAAAGGAACACAAGCATCTTAACCGGTACAGAGAACTGTAGTGGTAATTGTGCCAGGAGTGCCCTGGCACCCTCCAGTCCAGGTAGAAAAACCTATACATACAGACTTACAGACAGACGGACAAATGGATAGATTGCCAATTTTTTAAAGACATATGAAATTATTTTTTACCTACTCCAAGGAAGAACGGCAATGTTACAACTAAACCCCAGTTGGACATTTTTCCCACTTAAACTGTATCAAAACTGAAGTTCAAACATTGATGGCTATAAACTATTTCTTAAATGGTCTGTACAATAAACCCACAGGACCCAAAGGGCATCCTCTGTAAAAGCTTACATAGAGCTGGGAAAGAACCTCAATAGCAGATACGTCAATGAAAAAGGAATACTTTCTCTCTAACAGTATGCCTTTAATCTATCTATAAAATCTGTCTTTTACATGCATGTTTTTCAGATATAGAATGCCTAATCTAGACAAAAAAACAGTTCCATTTGCTGCCTGACAGTTCTCGATTGCTCATCTCATACCAATGCCAATTCTACTTTATGCAGTGTATTTTACTTCATCTTCCGCTTGGTGTATTCCATCTTATTGTGATTACTTTTATTGATTTCTTATATTGTAATTGATCAACATTCTTTCAATAAAAAAAAGCTATTAGATATTAATGGAGTATTTGTGTCACACTAGCAAATTCAAAGTTCCATACAGTAAATTCATGTAACTATAAATATCACCTTTAAAATGCATTTGCATTATAAAATACCATGTAAGTAAGTATAACATATTGCAAGCTTTTGGCAGTCTTTCCCATTTATTTGTGAAAAATATAAATTTTGATCAAAAGTAGGCATAATGCTCTTTATGAACATTTATCACACTTGCTTTCTACATTGTGTCAAAGGATCACTATAGGGTCAGGAACACAAACATGTATTCCTGACCCTATAGTGCTAAACCCACCATTTAGGTGGCTTTCCCCCCCTTAAACCCATAAAAAAGATTAAAATTCACCTTATTTCCAGCGCGGCGCTGGCCCGCAGGCGCTGGCTCTGCCCCCTTTGTGAAATAATCAAAATGGCCGATTTTTAGCCAATTCAATGCTTTCCCATAGAATCAATGCATCTCTATGAGGAAAATTCAGCGTCTCCATGCAGAGCGTTGGAACGCTGAATGGCAGGGCTGCTTACTGTGCAGCCCTGAGTCAGGAAGTCCCTCCAGTGGTCATCTAAGAAGTGGCCACTTGGAGGTGTCCCTAGGGGCAATGTAAACACTGCCTTTTCACTGAAAAGGCAGTATTTACATGAAAATACCTGAAGGGAGCTATTATACTCACCAGAACAACTACATTAAGCTGTAGTTGTTCTGGTGACTATAGTGTCCCTTTAATGTTCCACTATACAAAATATATAGCACATATATGTTTTAATATTTTTTTTTACGCTATATGTTTTCTGCCAGTTTTTTTTATTTATAAAAATTATATTTTATATCTGATTTCAAAACACACCGATGGAATTCAAAGTAATAAGAATTTAATCAACCTTTTATTTTTATTTAGTTTTAAATAAACAAAATGAGCCTAGGAACAGATAAATATATACACATCATAATAAAAGAGCTTGAGTCAACAGAACATTATGTCCTTTATTTCCAAGTTGAATTCAAAGAAACAAAAAATATATAAACTAAATCTTTCTAGAACATTGGAAGCCAGCGGTTACATCTCAAACAGCTGTGAAACTACAGCTCCAATGAGCAGACCACATATCATTCTAATTTCACAACAGCTGGAAAGCTACTTGTTGGCGGTGTTCTAGAACATAATTAGCTTATTTATATTTACAACATTCTCATCTGACAGAGCTATGGAGCATCCTGATGTTGCCATAAATGTTCCCTGGCTAATTATTTACCAGTACAACTGTTCACTTCCTGAGGTGGATTTGCACTAAATCCTGTTATTAGTGTTGCTCTGCAATTGCCTTTGTCTGTGGCTGGAAGCAAAGCTCAAAGGCTATAGTCAGTCTTTTATTACATAAAATGTGAATAGAGGTTTGACCCAGCTTTCATCTTTTTCAGTTTCTGAATTCTATCAGCGTTTTATGTCTGTCCCAGCAAATTTGTTAATACTAAAGCAATTGGGTTGCATTTATGTAAGAGGATTGAATACACAATTATTATGGTAAATAATTATCTAAGGGTAAGCTACAGAATGTTTTAACTTGCACATTTATGATTTTTGGGTAAATCTGAGGTTATAAAGACACAAAAATTGGATACGGCAATATTATTATTATTATTATTATTATTATTGCCATGTATATAGCGCCAACAGATTCCGTAGCGCTTTACAATATTATGGGAGGAGAGATGTAACTATTTTTATTTATTTATTTATTATTGCAATTTATATAGTGCCAACAGATTCCGTAGCGCTTTAAAATATTATGAGAGGGGATTTAACTATAAATAGGACAATTACAATTAAACTTACAGGAACAATAGGTTGAACAGGACCCTGCTCGATCGAGCTTACATTCTATAGGAGGTGGGGTGTAAAACACATTAGGACAGGAATTTGCAATCAAATAAGGTGGGCTGCCCTTTAGGAGAGGGCAAGAGACAGGTATGTGAGGTATTGGTTAGTCTTGGAGGCCATAAGCTTTCCTAAAGAGATGGGTTTTAAGGCACTTCTTAAAAGATGCAAGACTAGGGGAGAGTCGGATGGCGGTAGGCAGGCTATTCCATAGGAAGGGAGCCGCCCGCGAGAAGTCCTGCAATCGCGAGTTGGCCGTACGAGTGCGGACAATGGACAGGAGGTGGTTACGGGCAGAGCGGAGAGACCGAGAAGGGACATACCTATGGATCTGTGAGGAGATATAAGAGGGGCTAGAGTTGTTCAGTGCTTTATAGGTGTGAGTTAGTACCTTGAATTGACTCCTATAGCATACAGGAAGCCAATGTAAGGACTGGCAGAGGGGTGAGGTGTGAGAGAAACGACTAGAGAGGAAAATCAGTCTAGCAGCAGCGTTCATTACGGACTGTAGGGGTGCAGTACGACTTTTGGGAAGACCAATCAGGAGAGGGTTACAGTAATCCATGCGGGAAATTACTAGAGCATGGACAAGCTCCTTGGTAGTATCTGGTGCAAGAAAGGGGCGGATGCGGGCTATGTTTTTAAGATGGAATCTACAGGATTTGGCAACATGCTGGATGTGAGGCTCAAAGGTGAGACCAGAGTCAAGTATGACGCCAAGACAGCGCGCTTGCGAGGATGGACTGATGTTGGTACCACAAACTTGAAGGGAGAGTGAAAGAGGAGGATCAGTATTAGGAGGAGGAAAGACAAGGAGCTCAGTTTTTGAGAGATTGAGTTTCAGAAAGCGGGAGGACATCCAGTCAGAGATGGAAGAAAGGCAAGCAGTGACACGTTGCAGGACGGCAGGGGAGAGGTCCGGGGAGGAGAGATATAGCTGGGTGTCATCAGCGTACAGGTGAAAGTGGAATCCAAAAGAGGTAATAAGTTTGCCAAGAGAGGCAGTATAAAGAGAAAATAGAAGGGGACCAAGGACGGAGCCTTGGGGGACTCCAACCGAGACAAGGCGAGGGGAGGAGGTATCATTAGAAAAGGAGACACTGAATGAGCGTTGGGAGAGATAAGAGGAAAACCACGAGAGCACAGAGTCACAGAGACCAAGTGATTGAAGAGTTTGAAGAAGGAGAGCATGATCAACGGTGTCAAAGGCCGCTGAGAGGTCAAGAAGAATTAGTATGGAGTAGTGGCCTTTGGATTTAGCTGCGATTAGGTCGTTAGTGACTTTGATAAGGGCAGTCTCTGTAGAGTGGAGAGGGCGGAAGCCAGATTGAAGGGGGTCAAGGAGAGAGTTGGAATTGAGGAAATGAGACACACGGGTAAAGACAAGTCTTTCCAGAAGCTTTGAGGAAAAAGGGAGCAGGGATATGGGACGGTAGTTAGAAAGGGTGGATGTGTCGAGGGATGGTTTTTTTAGTATAGGTACTACAGTGGCATGTTTAAGGTCAGCAGGGACGATGCCAGAAGAGAACGAGCAGTTGAAGATGTGTGTTAGAGAAGGCACGAGACAAGTGGAGAGAGATCTGATAAGGTGAGATGGGACAGGATCGAGCGGGCAAGTGGTGGGGTGAGAGGAGCAAAGAAGAGCAGCCACCTCTTGGTCAGTAGCTGGGGAGAATGTCTGAAGGGTAGGAAAGGTATGATTTATGTGTGATTGAGAAACAGAAAGGCAAGGAGGGGAGAATTCTTTCCTTAGCTGTTCAATCTTGTCAGTGAAGTAACATGCAAAGTTATCAGAAGTAAGGTTAGTTTTGGGGGTGGCCACAGCAGGGCGAAGAAGAGAATTAAAGGTGTCAAAGAGACGCCTGGGGTTGCGGGAACATGAACTAATGAGAGAGGAAAAATAGGACTGTTTGGCAAGGGCAAGGGCTGCACTGTATGAACACAATATGAATCTATAATGGAGAAAGTCTGATTGGGTACGAGACTTCCTCCAGGAGCGTTCAGCACAACGGGAGCATCTTTGCAGGTAGTGCGTTGATTTAGTATGCCATGGTTGGGGGCGGGTCCTCCTCGAGGTGCTGGTTTGGAGTGGCGCTGCAGTGTTCAAGGCAGATGTAAGAGTAGAGTTATATATGGAGATGGCCAGTGAAGGACAGGAGAGGGAAGGGATGGACAGCAGTTGTGAATCAATGTCAGCTGACAACTGTTGGAGATCAAGAGAATTAAGGTCCCTCCTGAGTTGAGGGGGGTTAGGCTGAGGTTGTTGGGTGAGGGGGTACGCAAGAGCAAATGATAAGAGGTGGTGATCAGAGAGTGGATATGGAGTGTTGAAGATATTGGTTACTGTACATGCATAAGTGAAGATTAGGTCAAGGGTATTGCCAGCTACATGGGTGGGAGAATTTGCCCACTGCGATAGCCCGAGGGAGGAAGTCATTGAAAGTAGTTTAGTGGAATAATAAATGGAATAATAAAATATGTGATTGCTCTTCTTCCTATGTGTTGAGCCACTTACTCCCCATGTGGGAAAAATTAAAAAAGAAATTAGATATACAAAACAAAATTTTTGGATTCCAAAGTATTGAGCATCTCGAAAGAGAAATACCTAATATTTCCTTAAAAAAATGGAAAGAAGGAAATATTATCACAATAGAAAATATTTACAAAGATGACAAGGTGAAACCATTTAGAACACTAAAAAATGAAGCGTCTCTTTCGCCACAGGAAGCTTTTTCATATATAAGGGTAAACAGCTACCTAAATAAACACAAATTTATGAATCAAGGGAATATATACAATGCAATAAAAGCAACTTTTGATAATAATGAAACAAGGAAATTATTCTCAAAAAGTATTAGAATACTGGATACTAAGGTGTCTGAACATCACCCAACAGCAATAAAAAGTTGGGAAAAACTTCTGCATATAAATATAGATATAGATAGTTGGTATGGGGCGTTAGCTAAGGTGAACAAATATGTGCACAGTATACATTTATTAGAAATCCATTACAAAGTGATAAATAAATGGTACTTGGTACCTACAAGATTGTTTAGAATCTCAACAGACAATGACCACCTATGTTGGAGATGTGGCGAATCAAGAGGAGATTATCTTCACATATGGTGGAAATGTAAAAAAGTAACTCCCTTGTGGAGCTGGGTGAGCACTTTGTTATTCAAACTGGACAATATCAGAATAGAGACTAGCCCAGACACGATGTTACTTCACTTTAGATGGCCCGCTTTAATTAAAAGAAAGCAGATATTGACAATTCATTGTCTGATAGCGGCAAAAATAATTATAGCGAGAAACTGGAAAAAGACAGATGAATTCTCCAAAGCAAAGTTCATACAACAAGTAAAATTTCAGATAAGAATGGAAATTGGAGTAAACAAAAGTCGAAGCAACAGTAAAGAGAATAATTTCTGGTTTACCTGGTTAGAATTATTAGAACAGGAGGAAAAAAATTACTTACCATAGAAATAGCTACCTATATAAAATATACTTCCATAAGTTAGATGGGATGAAGATGAAAGTCACCACTGTACCAAGTTAATGTGAAAGTTTAATGTGTGAGTGATAGATGCATGAATGCAGCAAGAGATTTTCCTCCCCTAATCTTACCCCCCACCACCCCTGACCACTACCTCCCAACAAGGGAGAGAGCGAATAGTGATGGACTCCCATAAGACGGAAGGGTAGCCCCCTAATACAAAGAGGTGGGGAATTCGGGGAGAAGTAGAGGAGGGCAAGAGAGGAGAGATATGAGGGGGAGGGGAGAGAGGGGTGGAGGGGAGGATGGAGGAGAGAGGGAAGGAGGAGAGATAGGGGTTATGGAAAGAAGTCAGGAGACAGGAAGAGAAAATACTAAATTGATGATGACTTTTTACCAAAGCCCTATACAATGATGTATTAGAAAATCTCTTGGCTGGTAATGTCTGAAATAAAAAAAAAAAAAAAAAAAAAGAAAGTAGTTTAGTGGCTGCAGAGGTCAAAGGTGGGTTTATAGGAATATTGAAGTCCCCGAGAATTAGGGATGGAATGTTAGAAGAGAGGAAATAGGGTAGCCAGGCAGCAAAGTGGTCAAGGAAGAGAAGAGGGGAACCAGGGGGACGGTAAATAACAGCAATGTTAGCAGAGAAGGATTTGAAAAGGCGAATTGAGTGTATTTCAAATGACGGGAAAGAGAGGGAGGGGGGGGGGTGGGAAGAGGTTTAAAAGAGCAGTGAGGGGAGAGGAGAAACCCAACACCACCACCTTTACATTCAGAGTTTCTTGGGTTGTGGGTAAGTTGGAGACCACCGAAGGACAAAGATGCAGGGGTGGCAGTGTCAGAGGGGGAGAGCCAGGTTTCTGTTAAGGCTAGTAAATCTATTGAACGAGAGATAAAGAAGTCATGGATAGCAGTGGATTTAGTTATATTGCAAACAGAGCATGCGTTCCAGAGGGCAGTATTGAAGGAGGAGCTAGAGGAACATGAGATGGGTATGAGATTAGTGTGGGTCCTTGGGTTAGTATGTGCTGTGTTTGTTGAGAGGGGACCAGGGTTTGGAGAGACATCACCAGCTGTTAGGAGCAGAAGGATAGAAAGGAAGTGAAGGTGGGAGTAGGATTTGAAAGTTTTGTAGGAGGGTATGTATGTAGAGGATTTGGGAGGAGTTGGTGGAGATAGGCTGGAAAGGTATGTGTAGAGTGCATGGGATGAATAGAGAGGGGAGGGGAGTAAGGTGGAAGTAATGATGATTGTGTTGCCAGGGACAGGTGAGTGAAAGGATAGGGATATTTTAGTGATCAGAGAAGTTAGTGTTAAAGTGAAAAATAGAAGGGAGAACATTAGAGAAAACTATAAATAGGACAATTACAGGAACGATAGGTTGAAGAGGACCCTGCTCAAACAAGCTTACAGTCTATAGGAGGTGGGGTATAAGACACATTAGGACAGGAAATAACATCTATAAGTCAATAAGTCTATCTATAAATCAATAAGTTAAATATACATTAAATTATTAAGACTCCAAAATGTACTGTTAAACACTGATTTCTAGGAAAATGTCTTCTTCTATAGCTACTGTTCAGTCCACATACTTCACTCTTTACCTCTTAAAAGTCTCAACAGTGATTTAACATCTTCCTTTCTTGGCCCTGCTTATTCATTTTTCTTAACGATGAATCCATCACACTCCGTAGACTATTTGTCATTTTAATGGACAATGGTCACTTTAACATTTTTTTTTTATATAATAATCCATCAAATATGGAAAGGAAATACATATTTGTTCAATTAAGTATATGTAAAAATGTGAAGAAAAAACAACAAACCATCGATACATTTAGTATATCACAGGATCCTTCACCCATATACATGTACCTTGGGTCAGACAGTGTTTGAAAATCGACAGGTAGTCTCTATAATCTTAAATACTTCAGTTCCTGCAAAGAAACAGGGAAGAAACTAACTGTCCATTTTCAAACATTACTTGACCCAAGGAACATGTATGGATTGTGTCATATACTAAAGGTATGGATGAGTTTTTCCTCATTTTTACATATACTTAATTTAAAAATATATGTATTTCCTTTTGATATTTGATGAAAGGATTATTATTATAAAACTATTTTTAAGATGACAGTTGTCCTTTAAATCAGGAGGAAGACCACTTTCAGATTTACTGTTAAATGTTCTATAAAAAGCACTTATCAGTTAGCATGTGATATTTGTCAGTAATTTTCCGACAACCAACCCAAAAAGCAAACATATGTTGGAAAATAATATATTTAATCGTTAAAAGTTAAGATGGTATCTTTTGCTATCAGATCAGGTCTTGAACTATTTTTTTCACGTACACATATCTATGTCCTAATATAGCATAGTAAACAGTTTCTGCAAATTATTATTCAGTAATATAATGGTCTAATTGTAATGTAATCTGTTGTGGAATATACGGTATATAACTTTTACCCATTGGCTTGATCTCACTGTTGGCATATGTTAATACTCCGATATAAAACAAAGATTACAGATGGAATTAGTTATGAAATGAAATATATGAATAACACATGACTAATTTTGTACAACAGTTATCTTCCTTTTAAGATAATTATCTTTAGTAGATTATACTGGTGGAAAAATGTGCTGTTTACTATATGATAGTGATAGAATTAATGGTAAAAATAGAATGCCACAGAAAGAAAGCCAGTCCATAGTTTAT